>NC_056746.1:1244807064-1245007064 GCF_019279795.1 Protopterus annectens
GCCCATTTGGTTGAATGATGAATCAGTGTGCTTTGGCTGAATGCCCATTTGGTTGAATGATGAATCAGTGTGCTTTGGTTGAATGCCCATTTGGTGGATGATGAATCAGTGTGCTTTGGCTGAATGCCCATTTGGTGGATGATGAATCAGTGTGCTTTGGTTGAATGCCCATTTGGTTGAATGATGAATCAGTGTGCTTTGGTTGAATGCCCATTTGGTGGATGATGAATCAGTGTGCTTTGGTTGAATGTCCATTTGGTTGAATGATGAATCAGTCTGCTTTGGCTGAATGCCCATTTGGTTGAATGATGAATCAGTCTGCTTTGGTTAAATGCCCATTTGGTGGATGATGAATCAGTGTGCTTTGGCTGAATGCCCATTTGGTGGATGATGAATCAGTGTGCTTTGGTTGAATGCCCATTTGGTGGATGATGAATCAGTGTGCTTTGGCTGAATGCCCATTTGGTTGAATGATGAATCAGTGTGTTTTGGTTGAATGCCCATTTGGTTGAATGATGAATCAGTGTGCTTTGGCTGAATGCCCATTTGGTGGATGATGAATCAGTGTGCTTTGGTTGAATGCCCATTTGGTTGAATGATGAATCAGTGTGCTTTGGCTGAATGCCCATTTGGTGGATGATGAATCAGTGTGCTTTGGCTGAATGCTCATTTGGTTGAATGATGAATCAGTGTGCTTTGGTTGAATGCCCATTTGGTGGATGATGAATCAGTGTGCTTTGGTTGAATGCCCATTTGGATGAATGATGAATCAGTGTGCTTTGGTTGAATGCCCATTTGGATGAATGATGAATCAGTGTGCTTTGGTTGAATGCCCATTTGAATGAATGATGAATCAGTGTGCTTTGGCTGAATGCCCATTTGGTTGAATGATGAATCAGTGTGCTTTGGCTGAATTCCCATTTGGTGGATGATGAATCAGTGTGCTTTGGTTGAATGCCCATTTGGATGAATGATGAATCAGTGTGCTTTGGTTGAATGCCCATTTGGTTGAATGCCCATTTGGTTGAATGATGAATCAGTTTGCTTTGGTTGAATGCCCATTTGGTTGAATGATGAATCAGTGTGCTTTGGCTGAATGCCCATTTGGTTGAATGATGAATCAGTGTGCTTTGGTTGAATGCCCATTTGGATGAATGATGAATCAGTGTGCTTTGGTTGAATGCCCATTTGGATGAATGATGTATCAGTGCGCTTGATTGATTAAATGCTTATTTAGTTGAAAGTCCATTCCATAGACTATGGCAGAATTATATATAGTTCAGTAATACAGACATACACTATGTACAACTATATGAAGAAGCTTTACCTGGTGATTGGTGTCACCTATACACAATCACTGCTGGTGTAATTTCTATTTGTGCAATTCACAATGTGTGATATGATCACCTTTTTCTACAGTTGTGCAACCACATAATTAATATTTTTAAGTAAGGGGACATGAGAGTGCAGGGGTTTTAAATCTATGAAGTTTCAGTTATTTGAGTAAAGTGTATTTCAGTAATATGGGATTTCAAACATTTTGACTGAATATGTTGTCTTTCAACTAAATGGTCATTTAACCAATTGCATATATTGTGTGTGTGTGTGTGTGTGCGTGTGTGTGTGTGTGTGTGTGTGTGTGTGTGTGTGTGTGTGTGTGTGTGTGTGTGTGTGTGTGTGTGTGTGTGTGTGTGTGTGTGTGTGTGTGTGTGTGTGTGTGTGTGTGTGTGTGTGTGTGAGTGAAGGTTCGATGACCATGGGATGTTAAAATTTGTTTGGCTGAATCCATGTTGTTGAACCTTCATTTGTGTAAGTCCTGGTTCAGCAAATGCACTGTGCATTCCACATATGTGGTCAACCTTAGGACAAGAGATCGTGGTATAGTGCGGAGCAGGAAATTTGCCCTTTTTACCACTGTAGTGTGATCTCATAAGTGGAATATGTAATATGAAGGGGGGCACAGCCACCCACATGGGGGGGTGCACAGCAGCTTGCCCCCTGCATAATAGTTACATCACGTGATGTGTAGTGTCCGACTGTAATCTATGGATGTCAGGAAATGTCAAATTCACTTAAGGAGGTATGTTTGCAACATTCTGACCTTTTTGACATTCCATTTCGAACATGTGCATCGATATTTCATGTAGGAATTTATTTTGAACGTCGACTATTTATAGTAAACTGGTATATATATACATATCTGTGCTTTGGTCAACATTTGTGTTCGTTGACATCCAAAACATATCAAAACATACACCAGAATATGTCAAAAACATGAAAGTCAACCCACTAGTACACAACCTTGGCACATGCAAAACTGAAAATAAAAAAAATGCATTAAAATATAGCCCTTGCAAATTAAGATTACTAACATTGAGACTGCACAAAACTGGGAAAAGAGAACATTCCCAAACCCCAAGATCTGTGCAATCTCATACACCTTGCCAACTATCTCTTTAGCTGATTGAGCCAACTAAATGGATGTTGAGCCAATACACTGTTGACTGAACCATCTGCAGCTATAAATTTGTGTATATGTATATATATATATATATATATATATATATATATATATATATATATGCAGATACATTTACAGACACACACACACACACACACACACACACACACACACACACATACAAAAAGCTGCTCAGACACAAACATAATAGGTGTGCACTTCCTTTCATTCACACAGAGCACTACTTACAGACAACAGATTCAAACTGGAAGTTAAATGAAGTATAAAAGAAACGTGATAGCAAATAGTGAACTACTGGTGGATAAATATCCTAAAAAAGATATACATTTAAAGACAAGTAATAAAACCAATTTTATAGGTGATTATGAGACTAACTCCCCTGTAGGACTATTTTATGCATAGCCAATAACCCAAACAGTATCAGACTGAGGACCTTGTGCTAATAAGGAAACAAGCTTAACCATTATGCATAACCTACTACTAATACAACAGCTCCAACAGAAGAATATTTAGAGAGAAAAAAGCATCATTTTAAGCTTGATGATCCTGTGTGTGTGTGTGTGTGTGTGTGTGTGTGTGTGTGTGTGTGTGTGTGTGTGTGTGTGTGTGCGCACATGCTTGCATATATGTAACATCTAAGGAATGAATTAACAAAATAAAATGAGAGTATGTGTTGATGAGAGAGAGAGAAGTTATATCAGTTCAGTGTTTTCTTCCATCCTAATATAGCTGATAAAGTGTTGGGATTGTCAGAACTGAAACATCTGTTTAATGTCACCGGAGTTTCCAATTTTAAAAGATTTAAGATAGAACTGCTAGTTTAAAATAGTGTAAATACCAAATTAAATTACAGCTTAAGGAAGCAATTGGACTTCAAGACCAGCATGTACCAATTGTGTTCAGACAGTTAAAAAACACATAGTACTTTTATAACTCTTAGGTACAATATATGTAGTACAAGTTGCATCCCACATGCATTGAGAAAAATAATTCTATTTCAAACCATTTTATTATTTACAGAATGGGTGTGCAGTTAGACATCATCCCAAAAAATGCACAAAGGAGTATGCCATTTAATATGGCCCTATTGTTTATGGGCATGTTCAGAGGGAAATACTTCTGTTTTGTTTAAAATTCCAGTCTTTTACTAAAAAGGTACACTGCAGATATTCATAAGAACTAGAAATCAGCTCAATGGTGCAAATTATTTTCTGGACATGTTTGCCTAATTCTGCTGAAGTTGTTGAAAGATACATTTTAAATAATTAATATCTTTAAATACTTTTTTCAGATTGAAACTTTCCTTTCTGTTCCCTATTAACAAAAGTTTTGAATGTATGTTCAATATTACTCTTGATTTACTACCTTTACTACTGTCTAAGTTAACTCCAAACACAAATATCTGAAATAATTAACTCCAAACACAAATATCTGAAGTAATTAGCATAAAAGGTGATTATTTAAGCAATAACCGATAATGTGGTGTAGTATATTGAAGATTTATCCATGAGGGCGAAGCTCGAGTGATTAAATAAAGCTAACCGTGGATAAATTTCAATATACCACAACAATATCATCAGTTATTGCTATTATACAATGACATTAAGAAAAAATACTTACTTTTCTTAAATAATGTCTTCGTATAACAGCGCCATACTGTTCTTCCATGGCTGGTGGTAACCTGCTGCCTTGTTTTGATGTACTATGCATGCGTATGGGACTTGCATTCCCACGCATACCCAGTACATCAATGCTTTGAAAAGGGAGCAACAGAGAAAAGAAAGTCTCCATTGCTCCATTTTTTTTTTATTAAAAAAAAAGTTTGGCCTACTTTAGGAGTAGGAGAGAAACAGAATGGAGGAACTGCAAGGAAAATCAGGTACGTGTCTTTAGTTTTAAATAAAGTACCTGGGTTTTTTTGTATTTCCTCCATGCTGCCTCTCTGGTATGTCCGGAGTCTGGACCTTACATTTTTTTTAGTTTTTATTGAAAAAAAAATAAAAGTTATAGAATATGCAAATGGAAAAAAGTCTGGGTGATTGGACCTTTTTCCGTTGGTATATTCTGGGATTTACAACGAGCACACTGGTTGGGCTGGCCAATCAGCATACACATTTTGGAATATTAATGGCTAGTCATTGTATAATAACTATTATGCAATGATTGTCCATTAATATTTAGAAATGAGCACGTTGACTGGTCAGCCCAACCAGCATGCCCATTGTAAATTGAGCATATACCAATAGGAAAAATTCTAGTCACCCAGAAATTCTTCTATTAATAAAATGCTATAACTTATTAACTATTCTTGACCACAATAAATAAATAAATAAATAAGAATAAAATTTGAACTCCAGAAAGTATGGATGATGTACAAGAGAGATGGGACAGAGTTAATACAGATAATACTAAGAAAATTAGGTACGTAATTCAAAACTAAAGAAATGTACCCGATTTTCCTTGTATTTTCTCTTTTCTGTCTCTCTCATATCTCTAAAGTGTCCAAATTTCAATTTTATTTAAAAAAAAAAAAAAAGCAACGGAGATCTTCCTTTCTCTGTCTGTTGTTTCTTTCCAAAACACTGATGTACTGTGTGAACATGGGAATGAAAGTCCCATACAGATGTAAGGTACATCAGGTAAGAGCTTGGATATGTAAACAAAGCAGAAGAACACCACACTGCAGTTATGCAAGGACAATATTTAAGAAAAGTAAGTAATTTTTTTTCTTTAAATAATGTCATTGTATAATAGCAATGGGCGTGGGTAATGCTGATTTACCAACAGTTGGTTTTGTTTCGTCATGAGGGCAAAGAGTAAATCCAGCATTACCCACACCCAGCCATGGGTTATTGCTATAAATTTTACATCTAAATATCTAAAGTCTAAATAGAACTAACAGAAATTCATGTAGTGTGATTCAGTGGCTAATATTGTTCAAGTCTGGTTCTCAGCTGGGGTGGCATCTGTGTAGACTTTGCATGTCCATCTTGTGTCTGAGTTTTCATCACAAGATTCAGTCTTCCCTCACATCTCAAATACATGCTATCAGTGAAATGGCAATGCTTCAATCTTCTCATAGGCATGTGCATCATTGTGGTGTGTGTGTATATGTGTGTGTGTGTGCCTGTGTGCCGGTGTGTGTGTGTGTGTGTGTGTGTGTGTGTGTGTGTGTGTGTGTGTGTGTGTGTGTGTGTGTGTGTGTGTGTGTGTGTGTGTGTGTGTGTGTGTGTGTGTGTGTGTGTGTGTGTGTGTGTGTGTTTGTGTGTGTGTGTGTATGTATGTGTGTGTGTGTGTGTGTGTGTGTGTGTGTGTGTGTGTGTGTGTGTGTGTGTGTGTGTGTGTGTGTGTGTGTGCGTGTGTATGCGTGTGTGTGCTTGTGTGCGTGTGTGCGTGTGTGTGTGTTGAATGTGAATAATATCAGACTTTCATTGGGTGAATATTCAGAACTGGCTTTTTTGTTGCTTGCCAGTATTGACATACATAATGTAGAGGGGGGTTGGGGAAGTGCATGGGGGCTTGTCTCCATGCTGTTTCATTTTTATTTTGTGCTTTTCTAACATTTTGGTTTTTCAATCATTAGGTCTTTTGACCTTTTGATACAGGTGTGTGTGTGTGTGTGTGTGTGTGTGTGTGTGTGTGTGTGTGTGTGTGTGTGTGTGTGTGTGTGTGTGTGTGTGTGTGTTTCTTGCAATGGACTGACTTTCTACTAAGAAGACATTTCTATGCCTTGCAACCAATGATTACTGGGATGGTCTGTAACTCCCCTGTGAAGCTGAACTGGATAAAGTGGCTATTGGAAAATGAATGAATGAAAGTCAAATATGTAAGACAAGCCCTCACAATCTCCATGTCTGATCTCACCTTTGACATTCCCTGCAAACTAATGTAATTAATTCTGACGTAACCACAACTGTGTGAAAAAATTATCCTTCAGACTTGTGGCAACCAAAGACCTCTTACAGTTTGTACTGGCATTTTTGAAAGAACAGGCAATTTTAGCTAATTTCAGACAAGTTATTTTGGTAATTTTTGTTTCAGTATTTATTTTTTTCCTGAAATAATTTAATATTTATACTAGTATAAACAACCTAACTGGAGTATGCCTCTCTCAAAATCAAAATAAAAAAAAGTGACTGGAATTCCTTAATTTGCCAGTCAAGAAATGGATCAGAATTCAGTACGAGTTAATTTTGCTAACAAACTTCTTTTGCTCAAGAGGTGTGTTTCTTTTTGGACTTTCTATTTTTATTTGTGTTCTGCTCAGCTCGCTTTTTAACTAAAATTTGCTATACGTGTTTAATGTATACTCACTTAGAATTACCCATTCCTTTAGCTCATCTTCCAACAGGTAGTTTTTATTATTCAGTGCATTATACTTAGTTAAGCTGCCATTCCTTACTGATTGTTTTTGCAGTAAGATGAGTAGCTAAGACTAGCTCCATTCACCCTTGCTCTACTCGGGCTCACTCCACTCCCCTACCCAACCCCCAATTCACACCCCCCGTTCATCTACATTTATTTCAAACTCACCACACCCACCAGTAACTAATATCCAATCACAAACATTTCCACATAATCCCCACCCACAATAAACCCACCTAAATACACGCTCTACGGACCTAAACCTTGTCACCACAATAAACAGAACATGTTGGAGGGATAGATTCCTGTCCCAGAGATTTCCCATACTCTGGAATAGACTACCTATCTATGTCAAACAGAGCTCCTCATTAGCACTCTTCAAGAAAAATCTTGATGATTGGATGGGAAATGGGAAATTCACCCCGGGGATCACTTCTGTGGCTCTGCTCGACAGGGACACAGGAAAATAATTTTCTTGGGTGGCGAAAGCCAGGGTACATTTTTTGGCTAGGCTTGTATGGGCCCTAGGGCCGATAGCCTAGTACCTACCTATGAACCTATAAACCTATAATGTCTACTCACTCACACCACATAACTAACTCCACCTTCCACCTCCCCATAACTAATTAATCTGCTACTACTCACCTCACCTCACAACACTTCTCTTCTTTCATAAACTGAATTCTCCAACCCACTTACTCAGCAATTGGCTCTCTCCCCTTCTAAATTAAAAAAACTTTCCAACATCCCAAGCACCTACAAATGTTATTCTTGTACATGATTCCCCTCATACTCCTCTAGCACTCACCTAACATCTTATCACAGTCAGCTAGTCATTACTTTCTTCTCACCTACCATTTCATTCCCTCACCCATACCACATGAGACTCATAAACTGTGAAATAGCGCCAGACCTCTATACTATTTCTCAGGTATAGTAAACTAATAATAAAACTCTCAAACTCTCTTTTATACTTAGTATCATATCTCAAAATTAATGGTGACATTCACCCAAATCCTGGCTCCAAAACCAAACAATAAGCACTCCCACAACTCCCCTACATTTCAGTCACACAGTGTAATAAATGTTTCCCCTAAAGGATCTAACCTATTACTCCTTAACGTGAATCTCCGGACCATAGCCAATAAATTACATGAATTCCATGCTAGTACTAATCCCCTGATATAGCAGTACTAACAGGAACTTGGCTGAAACCAGAAATAAGCAACAAATAAATTCTACCCACAGATGATAGCAAACACAGACTTAACAGAAAAAAAACAAATGCAGAGGTGGAATAGCCATTATTTTATAAAAATAACCTCAAATTAGAACTAGAACCAAGCGTCTCAGAATTTAACGATATCAAGATATTCAGCAAACTTGAAGCAAACCCCAATAAATACCTAACCATTACGGGAACTTATATTCTTCCTGGTAATAACCTCACTATAATATAGGAAATTCTTCACTGGATTTCCTTAAAGTTTCCTCAAGAAACCATCACAATGGATAGTTTTAACACTGACTGGTTCTCCTGCAACCCATAAAACCCCACTAATTTCATTAACCTGCATATTTTCACCCAAGTAATACAATCTGCATCCAGAGTAGACAAAACCACCAAAAGACAATCAATTCTAGACTGGATCTAAACAAGCAAACCATAACACGCTTATCACTCAGTCTGCCACCCTGACAGCATCATTGACCACCTCCCAACTTACCTACTTAGACAACATCTTCACCCCCCCCCAGAAATATTACCTATCAACAAATCCATAACAAAAAAGGCTTTAACTCTCAAATCTTCATCTCCATCCTTCAGCTCTGTTACTGGATCCCCCTTATATCACTACCCTTACTCTGTTACTGGATCCCCCTTATATCACTACCCTTAGATACTGCTGTAGATTACTTTAATATCATTTCTTAAATATATTAAAAAACACTAGCACCATGCAGAACCATAAGAGTAAATCAAATTAATCTCCTTGGCTAACAAATAATAGTAAACTACTACTTAAAATAAGAGCTAAAGCCCAGGCATAATGGCACTCATACCTTCTTATCAAACCCATCCAAACCAATAATATAAAAAAAATTGCTAAGCAAACTTAAACCTACAACCCTAGCAGCTGACAACTTACCTAAAGAACACCTTAAACTACCAGCTTATGCCATCTCCTATCCTATCTCCATTCTGATTAACCACTCTATCACATAGCACCACATTCCCATAATTTGGAAAATAGCATACATCATCCCACTACATAAAGAAGGGAATGTTTTACAGACAAATAGCGATTTTATAACCCCTAAGCAAAATACTAGAAAAATGTATTCACACCTAACTCATGAACAACATGGTTTTGACCCCAATCATAGTACCACAACTGTCCTTCTAAGTTTTACAAATACAACCAACACAGAAATGAAGGTAAACTAGTACCTTCCATCTTCCTGTACCTGTCCAAAGCTTTCAATACCATCTGCCACCAGAAACTCCTCACTGAACTCTCTGCTATAAAACTCAGTCACTCATCTCTTTCATGGTTCCATAACTACCTAACTGGCCAATAATAAGCAGCCAAATGGCACCAAGATTTCACTGCTCTCTTGCCTGTCATCATGGGAGTCACAAAGGGCTCAATTCTAGGTCCTCATCTCTTCAGTATTTTTACCAATAAACTTCACTCTGCAACCCACCTTGCCTTTACAGTTTGGGTATGCAAATGACTCTACAGTCATCTGCACTACACCCACCCTACCACAACTTGAAGAAATGACACAACGGTCTTTCTCAGCTGTGGAATCCTGGGTCTCAAACTCACAACTGATTCTTACCCAAACAAAACTAAACGAATGCTCTTTGGACTCAGTAAATCCTTACATTGTCCATCCTCATTTCATATATATTCCTCCAACAATACTATAATAGCTACTGTGCTACAGTGTCTCAAATGAAACTACTCGGTGTTCTAATTGACAATAATATGAAATTTGGCAAACATCTATCTCAGACTATCAAAAAGACACACATAAAACTAGGACCACTATCTAGAATCAAACCATACCACACCAACACTATAAGACAGTCAATTGTCAGAACCCATCTACTCTCTACTCTGTTATATGCCTCCCCAATTTTTATCAACCTAAAGAAAACAGACTTAGCAAAACTAGAAGCTTGCTACAAAATAGCTACATTTGCAACAACAAATTCCTCACACATATCCTACCACTGGTCTTCTCTACATCAACTCAACTGGTTAGAATTACCCCACTACTTGACCTATACCCAGTTTATCACTGCCCACAGCCTGATACACCAACCAGAAAAATACCCTGCTCTCCAAAATCTACCCCAGCTCTATACCAAGAAACGGGTCCTCCTTTCCTCAAACAAATCTCTACTACAAATCACCAAATGCAACAATAGTGTCGAGGATACTCTCTACCCCAACTATATCTCCAGAATTTGGAACAATATCCCTTGACTTATCTTAACTGCACCCAACCCCACACATTTTAGAAAACTACTTAAGAATCATCTGATCAACACCTGACTTTGCCCATGCACTAGTCCTGGCTAAATCCTATTCTTCCTGTACATTAGTTACTAACTTCTACCTTCTTCCCCCTTTCTGACCATCATATATAACTCCAGAATATTCTTTACTACCCTAATCTCCTCTCTCCCCTCCCCAACAAATCATACATCTATTCATTCCATATTCCCCCCTACATAAACCCAAATCACTCTCACTCTCTTCCCCTCTCACTCTACTTTGCATACCTTATATTAACACTGCTCTCTCTCCACCTAATCCTTAACCTACCATTCTATTTCCTCTTGATTAACCTAACCTCTTATTCCCTCCCCTTTGTCCATCTACTCCCCATCACTATACTTTCTCCTAACCATTGTTTCTCTTCCTGCTTCTTCCATATCCTTATCCCACACTATACTATTTAACTCTTAGTTCCCACCACCTACTTTCCCTCCTCTATATTTCCTATCCTCTCCTCTCTGAACCCTGTTCTACAAGACCTACAAAATAAGCACACTGTAATAAACAATACTCATTAACTATCTAGTAGAATATTTCTGTCTGTATCATAAAATTGTAAAGTCCACCTGTTTCATGGAAATAATCTCCTTATAAAAATCTAACATATGTAACTAATATCCAAGATTTGAAACAGCACCTCAGACCAATGTATCAAGTACTCCTTGAAGGCTGATGTGAAGCCGAGGTGCTAGGGTGCTGTTTTTTGGTGTTACTGACAGATTTGTTTTATTAAAATCTTTCTGGCTCATACCTGGACATTTGTTGTACTTAATATCCAAGATTGTTTTACCTAATGTATGCTAAAATGTTTGTTGTGTCCATTAATTTGAATTTCTTGGTATATATGAAATGTCCAATATTACTGTGTAACAAGCTAATGTAAACAATGTTGTTGTTGTTGTTTGTCTTTCAGCTTTTTCCCGGTAAGGGGTCACCACAGCGGAACTCTGGTCCGCTAATGATTGGCAGTAGATTTTTATGAAATGCCAAGGTACCAGCTCAACACCCAACCTTCAATGAAGGCACACTCATTTACGCACGCATGCCTTTCAACTGCGGGGAGGACATGCAGACTCCACACAGAAGGCACTCCCAAGCGCAGCCGAGAATCGAACAGGAGAACCTCTTGCTGTGAGGTAACAACTCTACCTCTGTACCACCGCGGAAGCTAATGTAAACAATGTAATTAATGTAATTATGCTGATTGTCTCTGGAGCTTTTCTCCCTGTGCCTCTGCTGATAATGGGCACCCACCCAGCTGGACTTTCCCAGTAAACAAATGTCAAATTAAACAAATAAATAAATAATGATGCAATGACATGTGAGAAGGATGAAAGGATGAATGTGTCACTTGAATGCACTTCTTGGTCATTGTTACATATCCCCATTGATTGCATTTAATTGGTTATCAGCCTTTGTCTCTATCATATATATTTGTTTCTAATGCCTTTCTCAATTGTTTTCCACTCAGCAGCATGCAAACACAGTCACTACCTAAATAATAAAGTGACAAAATAATTTAACCTGCCTTATGGAGCACAAATATGCCTGGCATCAGGGCATGGCTCTCAGTACCATGGACAGTAATGACTGCAGGGAATGCTCCTGACAGATGTCCAGATCAGTGGCACAACATCTGTCATATAACTTTCTCTGTGGCACAAGGTGTAAATTAAGTAAGCATACTGAAATAAGGCATGCAATGCATTGTTCGAATCCCGTTTAGTGATCATATTTCAATTATTCACAATATGTAATTTTTTAATCTGCATTTGCTCTCCAATTGGCAGCAAGCAAACACAGTTGACTACCTAAGGAAAAAATGTGAACAATTCAGTTCAAGATGCCTTATGTATTGCAAACACATCTGGCAATGGTGCACTTTCCTCAGCACTCTATACAGCACTGAGTGGAGAAATTCCACCTTACACATACCCATCTCTGTGGCACAAAGTGTGTGTGAGTTTATTAGGGGGGTTGAATCCACCTAAAAGATACCTTTACAAATGGTGTCAGAATACCATTTCTCACAACATTTTGATTAGGACTGTGAAAATAAAGACAAATGGTAATGTTAAACATGTATATTGCAAGCATTAATACTTCACATATAACATTAAGGCAGTGTATTAAACATAGCAATGATGATATTTCATGTAAAGTTCAATTGCATGCGTATGATGGGCACAATGCTTTTGTTATAATCATCACAACTCTTCACACATCCTAATTATGTGTTTTTGATGGTTTCATCTTTTGAAGTATGTATGTAACATTCCCCAATCTTTTTTACTCAGCAAATTTAGCTGCGTTTGTCTGAAATTTATTTACAAACAGAAATATTGACTTTTACATAGGAATGCATTACCCAGGACTAATTAAAGTCACATACATACAGGTCTCTCCAAAATGCATTTCCATTCATTTTGAAATTAGTATCTCCAATATTTCAAGTTTAAAAAGTAGCTGTCTTGTGGCAACGTCAATTAATAAGCTAAGTTTCTTTTTTTGCATGCTTTATCCCATCAGTTTGATTCCCAGCTGGTACAACAATATTTTAACATTTTATAAACCCTAACTTCACAATATGTCCCAGTTCATCCTCTTTCTCCTTCCAAACTGCAAGGATTAAAAGCCATGTCATTAATCTTGCCATGGTTGAACACTGGAACCTGTGTCAATAGGTTGAGAATCACACATGAGAAAGCCTAGTGCCACTTTTTACATATTTACTACTATATGACTTAAATAGTACCAATGTGTTTGCCAAGGAATCTGTATGCTTTCATTTGTGCAAATGCAGTTGGTAAGGATGTGCATCTTTGTGCACAACCAGTTACACATGAGATCTGAATTGGGTGCCAATTCAGACAAATCCTGTCAGTTTGACTTTGGAGACATGGATGATTATGGAGAAAGTGGTGGTAAATTTAGAGCACAAAGGTGGGTTGTTGAGGAGTCCAGGGTATTTATGGCTCTATTCATAAAGCACTACAGTGTAAGCTGCTGCAGGGGGGGTTTACCAGGTCTCAGTATAAGGTTGAGGCTTGGAATAGCTTAGCCAAGGCAGTCTCCATTAAACATGCACTCCACACACTGGGGAACAATGCCATCATCACTATAGTGACCTTAAGAAGTGCAGGCAGGACCTCCTAAACTGATGGTAAACTGCATTTAGGGCTGTGAGGACCCATCTGTTGTGTGAGTATGCTGACTTATAACCTGTCTATGATATGGCGTTAGTTATCTAGCCAGCCAATGCAGTTACTCATTATGCTTTCATATATATTTCTTTTCATTTTGTACAGTACAGCTGCAGAGGAAATAACTGCAAACCTTGAGGTATACCATGAGAGATTAAGTCACCTCAGAGAAGCATGGGGTAAGTGTGACACAGGTCCAAATTCAAGACAAAAAATTATTTTAGTCCCTCAATCACTAGTATCTTGAGCAGGCAAACCTCAGCCTTGATATCAAGCATGTATGCCTTCCCCAATAGCTCTTGCTGCCTTGTATTAGACAATGTGAACACCAGTTTAATTGTGTGTGGGTTCAGTACTCAAAAGCAGCAATTAGTATTTATTACAGGGTAGTAAATCTAAAATAACAAACGTGCTATGTCAGGAACAACTCAAATTTGGTAATTGCAATTATTGCATATGAATTGCAATTATTGCATATGAATGCATAGGACAGGAAGAAATGGAAACAGGTGATCTGCTGTGGTGACCCCTAACGGGAACAGCTCAAAGAAGATGATGATGATGATGAATGCATAGATCCTATCCATCAGAGGGAAATAAAGGCTGCTCTTACTTACATCCTAAAAGTGAGATGTCTGTATTTCATGGCACATTTATGCATTCATACCTTAACATCATATATGGATATGGCAAAGGTGTACAAAACTAAATTATCATAATTGTTTATGTATTGCCCTCAAAATTGTATTGAATAAATAAACTAATATGACATGCCAGGGATCTAATTATCTTTTTTTTTGTCTACCCCCTAGATCTTTTTGGGGGGAGGTGGTTTATAATTTATTAACATTCTACTGTTTGTATACCTTGCTGCTGAATACAAAAAGACCAACAGCACAGAGAGGTAGACCAACCACTTCAGCTTGGCCTGCCATACTTCCACAGATGGCAGCACAGGCAACCAGCACTTCAGGTTCACAGCTTGTTAACACTTACTCCACAACTCCTGCCCTGCCTGCTCCACCTGTGTCAAGTAGCTTTGGCCTGGGTGCTGGTGCATTAGTACCCTCTGGGAGCAACATCAGTGGAGGTGCCAATTTTTTCACCTGGCACGAGCTGACAGGACTGGGGGAGGATATCAGGGAAAGGACCCTTAGTGTGCTTATTGGCAGAGTTGAAAAGGGCCTGCATTAGATTGCTAAAACCATGCCACATCTGGCACTGATCCAGGTAGTTGATACAGGAGACAGAGATGACAGTTCTGAGGGTGAAAACTAGATTCTCTCTATTCTCAAGCTGGGATGCACCCCCAACGTCCCCTACCAATCCTTAATCATGGTGTTCCCAACCTTTTGTCTCCAGCACCATCCCTGTCTGTCTTGTATGTCCTGTATTTCTGCACATGCTTCTTAACCTACCTTAACTACCTGACCTTCTCACTCCTAAGCACATTCCACAACATTCCTCTCTCACCCAAAAAAAAAAATGGCTCCCTGTACCATGAAAAAATTACACCCCTTACATAGTAAGAGATTTTAATATAGCAGAGATTAACTTCTATGCCTGTTTTAGTGACTGTAAATGAATTCAGGATTGGTTTACAGACATTTTCAGATTTTCAGTGGCAATTTTCACAACCCCAGATGGCTGTACAAGTCATTTTAGCATGCAAATTTCCTTGGCAAAACACTGCTGATGTCATACCTTCATAGATGGTATATGTATCACTTGTACTCAGTATTCTCCTGTGGCACTGGTTGCTGATAATATGCCATATAGACTGTAACTAGATAAGTTGGTGGTTCAAGTCAATCCCTCCATAAATGCTGTGACTATGATTACTGTCATATACCATTTGTCACCTTTATGCATACTTCCACTGATGAAATGGATTTACAGTGGATCAGTGTAACAGTAGCAAATCCTAGCATCCTCAGTGAAAACAAGTTTTTGGCCGCACAATTAGGACACAATGTTACAATAACTGCAGTATCTCACAGATGTAGTGCGAATTGTTCTGTGTTCCGTGACTTTGATGCTGTACTGTGTACATTGTATAACTACATAGGTAGAATGTTTGAGTCCAGCTCTGAGTGTCTTTCACTCTCATACTGTGCAGACTACTGTTTAAATATATATATATATATATATATATATATATATATATATATATATATATATATATATATATATATAATGTGTAGCTATAAAATGTTATTGTGCCCTTTGCCCACTTTTTAGCATAAACATCCAGCTAATAAACAGTGGTGCTCTCATCCATTCAACCATACATTGTTTAGTTATACCACAACATGTCATGTGGGGCTTATGATTCAGGCACCAATTTGTAGCTTGTGATCTTAGGTAGTTAGTTCATTTCCAGCCATTACTGCTCAGACTATGCTATGTCAGTCTTATTCTAAATGTACATGTTGCTAACATTGTTGTCAAACACATCATTGTTGTCAAACACAACATTAAAAAAAGTTATCCTTGTTTCCCATCTTTCCTGACCTAGAGTAGTCCAAATACAGGCTTTGCTGTATTCTGGACTTTTGGAAAGTTCCTGTGTTGCCCATTTCCTTTCTTGAATAAAGGGAAGCTTCTTTGTTCACCAGTGGCAGTGGCGAGCTTGGAGCAGCCTATCTATCCCTGGAGGAGTGTTCCCAGCACAAGAATATGGTAGTCTATTGGCCGTTTTGGGCCAATTTCTAGCTCTTTCAAGTCCCCCTGTATAAAACCCACTTTGGCGGTTTTGCTTTACTACTCAGCCAAGTTCCTTGTGGTCCTGCAGCGTGGTGCTAGCAGCAGAGAGGCTAAAAGAGCAACTGCTAACCTGATAAAAGTGTTTGTTTTCCTGCTACTACCTGGGCGACTGTCCGATCTAGCTAAACTGCAAGTATTTCTGCTTCTTGAACTGTTTTAAACTGTTTAAAGTTGTTTTTGCACCTGCACTTTTAAAGTTTGTCCTGTTTGTTGCTTTTACCTGTTGAGGCTACACACTCAAGTGCGCTAGCCTGTGTTACATATGTATTGCATTTTCCTGCTGTTTGTTGCAAAAAAAAAAAAAATTATTATTGTTTCCTGTCTTTCCTGACCTAGAGTAGTCCAAGTACAGGCTTTGCTGTATTCTGGACTTTTGGAAAGTTCCTGTGTTGCCCATTTCCTTTCTTGGATAAAGGGAGGCTTCTTTGTTCACCAGTGGCAGTGGGGAGCTTGGAGCAGCCTATCTATCCCTGGAGGAGTGTTCCCAGCACAAGAATCTGGTAGTCTATTGGCTGTTTTGGGTCAATTTCTAGCTCTTTCAAGTCCCCCTGTATAAAACCCACTTTGGCGTGTTTTTTGCGCTTGTTACTACTCAGCCAAGCTCCTTGTGGTCCTGCAGAGTGGTGCTAGCAGCAGAGAGGCTAAAAGAGTGACTGCTAACATGATAAAAGTGTATGTTTTCCTGCTACTACCTGGGCGACTGTCTGATCTAGCTAAACTGCAAGTATTTCTTCTTCTTGAACTGTTTTAAACTGTTTAAAGTTGTTTTTGCACCTGCACTTTTAAAGTTTGTCCTGTTTGTTGCTTTTACCTGTTGAGGCTACAAACTCAAGTGCGCTAGCCTGTGTTACATATTTATTGCATTTTCCTGCTGTTTGTTGCAAAAAAAAAATTATTCTTGTTTCCTGTCTTTCCTGACCTAGAGTAGTCCAAATACAGGCTTTCCTGTATTCTGGACTTTTGGAAAGTTCCTGTGTTGCTCATTTCCTTTCTTGGATAAAGGGAGGCTTCTTTGTTCACCAGTGGCAGTGGGGAGCTTGGAGCAGCCTATCTATCCCTGGAGGAGTGTTCCCAGCACAAGAATCTGGTAGTCTATTGACTGTTTTGGGCCAATTTCTAGCTCTTTCAAGTCCCCCTGTATAAAACCCACTTTGGCACGGTTTTTGCGCTTGTTACTACTCAGCCAAGCTCCTTGTGGTCCTGCAGAGTGGTGCTAGCAGCAGAGAGGCTAAAAGAGCTACTGCTAACCTGATAAAAGTGTTTGTTTTCCTGCTACTACCTGGTCGACTGTCCGATCTAGCTAAACTGCAAGTATTTCTGCTTCTTGAACTGTTTTAAACTGTTTAAAGTTGTTTTTGCACCTGCACTTTTAAAGTCTGTCCTGTTTGTTGCTTTTACCTGTTGAGGCTACACACTCAAGTGCGCTAGCCTGTGTTACATATTTATTGCATTTTCCTGCTGTTTATTGCAAAAAAAAAATTATTCTTGTTTCCCATCTTTCCTGACCTAGAGTAGTCCAAATACAGGTTTTGCTGTATTCTGGACTTTTGGAAAGTTCCTGTGTTGCCCATTTCCTTTCTTGGATAAAGGGAGGCTTCTTTGTTCACCAGTGGCAGTGGGGAGCTTGGAGCAGCCTATCTATCCCTGGAGGAGTGTTCCCAGCACAAGAATCTGGTAGTCTATTGGCGTTTGGGCCAATTTCTAGCTCTTTCAAGTCCCCTGTATAAAACCGGCTTTAGCTTGGCTTTTGCGTGTGAGGGGCAGGCAGCATCGGACAGCTAATTGGGTTTAAACCATTCTCGGCTCCACAAAGTCTGCTCTTCAGTTTTTCCCTTAGAACTGATCTAGTTCTCATAATAAACACCCTATTCCCACTCTAAAGCCTGGCACTTGCTCACTAAAGCAATTATACAAGTCAGCACTAAAAAATTAAAAGCACTACACCCTCACAAACTCCCCTTGAGTACTTTGTTCCCCATTGGCCCTTTATTTCAATTATAAAGGAATTCCCAGTACTATTCTAGCATGTCCAAAGGTCAGTTGTCAATCTCCTCTCCGGTCCAGCTGGTGAATCTGGGAATCTTGAGGCAATGTTACAACTGCCTCATGTACAAAGACAACACTCTCCTCCTCCCAATAAATTCCAACACATGTGAGAGATGCAACCATATAGCCAAACTGGAGGCTAAGCTCTCTCAACTCAGTACTGGCGTAACCAGTCAGGAGGAGAAGGAAACCACACTCACTACAATTCCAGTCTCACATAGACCTACCACGACAGCAAACCAAACACATAAACACACAAAAACATACTCGGTGGCTCTAAATAAAAATCTGCCTAAGCAGCAAAGACCCCCAAAGCAGACACCCAAGCAAAAACAAAACACGTGCAACACATAGCTCACAAAGCCAGTGTGCCAAACAGTCACAGCCCTTAAGGCTAAACAACACACTTGATACACTTGAAATAGGTGACTATCGTCAGGCACACTGACGTCCTGCTCACCAGGCTGAACAAGTCGAAGGTCATGGTGAGCTGCCTGTTGGGCACTTGGATCCGCCACATAACACAAGCACTCAGGTCACTCCAAGGCAAGTACAAATATGACACAGTCATTGTCCATGCTGGTGTGAATGACCTGAGACGTACCTCCCTGGACTACATGAAAAGAGACATAGAAGAGCTCTCTGAGCATGTAGCCCAGGCCGGTATGACTCTGACCTTGAATAGCATCTTACCCTCACCAAGAATGATGCCACAATATGAAGACAAGATGATCAATTTCAACAATTGGCTTAAGTATTGGTGTCATTCAAAGGGGATCCAATGCCTGTCTGCCTGGAATGACATGCTCGACAAGCCACGATGCTTCGCTAGGGATGGCTTGCACCTGTCACCCCTGGGCTTTCGGATATTGGCAAAGGCTCTTGCCACCCCCATAGTGCCTTTTAGGCAAGGCTCAAAAGACAAACCCACCTCCATAGGTATCACAAGGGATAAGAAACTAAGAGTAATGCTACTCAATGCCAAAAGTCTAAACCTCAAGATGCACACACTTGAAACTCTCCTTAGCATGGAGAACATCGATATCTGTGCAGTAACAAAAACCTGGTTCAAGGCTCCCGAGAGCACCCCAGCACTACCAGGTTATACCTCATACCATGTTTTTCGGCCCCAAAACTTGGACCGAACCACAAAAGGAGGGGGAGTATCAATATTCGTCAAAATACCCACACCTCCAGGTTGGTGGCACAGCATGAAGCATCAGAGACTATCCATGTGCAACTAACAGTGGGTAAAACTGCCTTCCAGTTTATAGCCTGCTACAGACCACCCTCCCAAACACAGGAACCCCACTCGGCCTTCCTGAGAATACTGGAAAATATGAAAGTCTCTCCAAACACCATTATATTGGGCGACTTCAACTACCCTAACATAGACTGGGAGCATTACTCTAGCTCCAACACCCTAGCCCAAAGGTTCCTAGAATTTATTAACTCAAATGCTATGGAACAACTTGTTGCCACTCCCACAAGAGGGGAAAACATACTGGACCTGATCATCACCAACATGGGGACTCTATGCTCCAGACCAGAAGTGTATCCCTCACTGGTAAGATCAGACCATAAACTAATCTCACTAGATATGCACATCCCGACCCCAGCCCCTGCCCAGAAAACTGCAGTGAAAAACTTCTCTAAAGCAAATTTCACACTCCTCAAAACCGAGGTGGAATCCTTCAATGCCCCGGGGCCTGTGGAAAATACGGTCCAGACTGCAGAATCCTTTATAAATGCATTCTATGAACACCTTCAGGAATGCATGGATCATGCAATCCCAAATAAAACCAAAACCCAATCCTGCAAAGTTAGGCATCCTGTCTGGTGGACCCCAGCCATAAACAAACTATACAATAGAAAGAGGAAGCTACTACATGATAGAGCAAAATCCCAAAAAGGGAAGGCATCTCTGATCAGTATTAGCAAAAAACTACGGGCACTCATAAAATCGTCTAAGGCCAGCATCGAGAGAAAAATTGCACAGGACACTAAGGATAATCACAAGGCTTTCTTTAGTTAGGTTAGGAACCTGGGTGGGAATTCCCAGATATGCTCAGAATTAGTCCAAAATGACAAAAAATACACCGAACCCACAGACATTGCCAACATCCTAGCTGACAGGTTCAGTGCAAACTTGTCCCCCCCATCCCCACCAAAAGGGCAAATATCTATCCCAGCAGAGTGCTGCCCCCCTGACATCTCAGATGCTCAGGTAAGAGCCGCCCTCTCCAAAGCAAAAAACACAGCATCAGTGGGACCAGACGGTGTCCCGGGCTGCTTCCTACATGAACTCCAAGAGGAACTAAACCCAAACATAAAACTACTGCTCAATCTCAGCCTTACTACAGGATATGTACCCAAAGAGTGGCGTGCAGCAACAGTGGTCCCTCTCCACAAAGGTGGTGCGTCAACGGATCCTGGAAACTATCACCCCATAAGCTTGACTAGCTTGGTCTGCAAAGCTATGGAAAAGATCATCATGGACCTCATAAATAAAGATATTGGGGACCTACAGACACTGGATCCTACCCAGTTCGGCTTTGTTAAGGGCAGATCCTGCTTCTTAAACCTGGTCGATTTCTTTGAAACAGTCACCAAGGCCATTAACGAGGGGAAGGTGGTCCACACAGCCTACCTGGACCTTGCAAAAGCCTTCGATACAATACCCCACTCAGGCATTATAGATAAGCTCACCAGCTTAAATATAAACCCCTATGTCACTAGATGGGTTGCAAACTGGCTCAAGGACAGAACCCACATGGTTAGAATTGCTGGAGCCATGTCAGACTCCAAACCAGTTACAAGTGGCATCCCACAAGGCTCAGTCCTGGGACCTCTCTTGTTTGGTATATATTTCTCGGAGGTACAGGCTAACACGGAAGGACTGTGGCTGACCAGGTTCGCAGATTACTGCAAACTGGGCGCCATAATCGACTCTCCAGCTGACACAAGCATCCTACAAAAGGGCCTCATAGAAACAGACAACTGGTGCCAGAGCCATGGCCTCAAGCTAAACTCCAAAAAGTGTATAGTCATCCCCTTTGGCAAAAACAAAGTGCCCACAAATTACCACATAGGTGGTAATCCATTAATCTGAAGAAGTAATTAGGGACCTGGGGACCCAAGTTGATAGCAATCTCTCATTTGACAACCACGTGGCCAAAGTGGTTAGAAAAACATTTTATATAGCCCACCTAATCATGAAGGATTCACATCTAGATCAGGGAGGTAATCGTGCCTCTTTACTCATCCCTCATCAGGCCCATAATTGAGTACAATGCCCCTTTTGGGATGTACCTTACCAGACACCTGCAGCAACTGGAAAGACCCCAAAAGTACCTCACCAAGAGGATCAAAGGGCTCAAACAGATGCCATATGCTGCCCGGTTAAAGAAACTCCAGCTTTACTCAGTGGCATACCGCCTGCTCAGAGGCGATCTGTGCCTGACGTATAAAGCCATGTCCAACCCGGAATTAATGGACATGCTTGCTGCACCTCAAAAAATCCAAATCCCATCGAGCTAGAGACTTGAATCTCAGCACTGAAATAAATAGGACATGCTGGAGGGACAGATTCATAACCCAGAGGCTCCCTTCACTCTGAAATAAAATCCCAGTCCAGGTTAGGCAGAGTCCCTCATTGGCTCTCTTCAAGAGGAATCTTGATGAGTGGATGGGAGATAGTAGGTTTACCCCAGGTATCACTTCTGTGTCACTGTTAGACAGAGGCACAGTATACTAACCTCGAAAAGGGCATAGCAAAATTCATTTAAAATGGGTGGCGAAAGCCAAACACACTCTGGCTATGCTTATAAATGCCCTAGGGCAGATAGCCTACTATGAACCTATGAATCTATGAACCTATCAGCTGTCTACATGTATAGATGTTGATTCTGCTTACAAAGAGCTCAGATAATTTCTCACATAGCAATGCTTTTTTCAGAGTAATGATGACATGTGATTACATTTTCCTTGCATAACATGTAGCAAGCATTATCCTCTGGCAAGAGGGAATGACATGACATTCTGTATGTTATTGTCTTAGTATACCAATTACAGCAACTACAGGTACACATACTCCTTTCAGCAACAACATGCTGTAAGGCCTCGACATACCAACATATCTCAGAGTTGTAGTGACACTTCTACCACGGCACATTAATTCTCTACAATATCATGCATTTTCTGTAATCAAAGGTTCAGGTGTTCAACATGTACATTCAGTGCCTGTTAGAACTGTCTGGCCTTATACTGTAAAATGTGAATAGCATCTACCACAGTTATAATGTGTACAACTACAGTGGGAGAGGCCTCCATCATCCCTTTTATCTCAAAGCATTGTAAAGTTTACGAAACATGCATGTGATGCAATAAGTTAGCATACTTGGAGTGCCACATTGCTGTTTAGACTTCCATTGTGGCACTTGTGGTTCATCCACATGTCATTAGTCAGTAGAGTGACATAGCTTGCTTTTCAATTCCTAAAAGAGCAACATTTTGTAAGTGTAACTCCATTACACAAACACCATTGTATCCAGTTAGTCTTAGCCATTTTTATGTTAGATAATGATATATCATCATAGGTTGTCACTGCATGGCAGTGAAATGGTTATTCAGGGGATGTCATGAGTGGTCCGGTGGCAATTGAATTGAGTACTGACTTGGATTAGACTATGATTCACTAATGGGACAGTGTGCATTCTACATGAAACAGCTTTCTTGTCAAAGAAGCATTAATATTTTACTGCTCATTGTTGTGTGGACAGTAACACGTGTAGCTCATTTTCTACATTCAGATTAAATTTGATTGTTCATAATATATTCATAACTCATTTCTTCCTGCACACATTGATTTCAGTTATTAGTAAAAGCCTCCATTGCTATGTGCTGTGACTCATGCAGTCAGTTCAAAGGTCTGAAGGGAGCCTAGTATCATAGGCAGGGGTCTGAATCTGGTAACATCTGTCTGTCAAACAGCAGTGGCTTATACACAGACAATAGTTTTGGCACAGTCAGAGGGCTACCTTTTTCAGGCTAATGTCCTATATGGTGGGGCATCTATTCCTCTTATTATAGGAAGGTGCTGTAAACCCTTTAAAGGTGCTCTTCATGACATTACAATATGTGTAGCTCTGTCACATCCATGATTGGTATCCCTGATATCTCTCAAGGCATGAGTCTGAGAATGACATTATGTGAATGTTTGTTATGTCAATCATTACACACAGGCATTACCTGTTTCCAAAATAATTATACTGTGTTGCATGTCTTCATCTGGACTTTTCTTTATTATTGCAATTCTTTTCATCACACTATACATGTTTATGACAGATGAGGGTTTCCATAAACATGTCTTCCTGTATGGCATGCTGCTAGACCATCATAAACTGTGATATGCCCTGCATTATGACACCTTCTGGCATGTTGGTGCAGTTGAATTGCTGTTATGTTACTGTTACCTGTAATTCCATGTAAGGATGTCCAGTATAATTAGAAGTTATGTACTTACCATAACGTTCCATCTGAGTAGGTAAACTTCATTTGTCAGCAACCTATGGGTTATCGGATCCATATCAGATCCAAGCCGGCAGCTTCCAAAAGCTAAGATCCGAGCTCCAAGCTCCTCCCCCTTACCCATAATCCTCTGCTATCCCTTCCTGACCTCAGATCAAGTTTGCTTATCCATAAACCATACGATACCAAGAACCACCTCCCTACTCTAACCTGGAAACAATCAGCCATGACAGCAGGAGTCCTTTGAACATCCATATAGGTTAGGGATGCTGACAAATGAAGTTTACCTACTCAGATGGAATGTTATGGTAAGTACATAACTTCTAAATCTGAAGTAGTTAACTTCATTTGTCCATCAACCTATGGGACAGAGTCCCCAGCTACCTGATTCTTGGGAGGTCCTCATGAAAGGACGTTCCGGAGCACTGCAGAGCCAAAGGATGCTCTCCCTCTGGAAACAATATCCAACTTGTAATGATTTATAAATGTATGAGATGAAGCCCAAGTGGCTGCTGAACAAATGTCATCCAACGACACCCTAGATCGAAAAGCCGCAGAGGTAGACATCGATCAAGTAGAATGGGCATGAACTCCTTGAGGCGCAGGCCGGCCCGAACTCTCATATGCCAAAAGAATACATTGGGAAATCCATCTGGACAATGTGACTTTTGATACAGGTTTTCCCAAAGAGGACTTAGCAAAGGATACAAAAAGCTGGTCTGATTTCCTGTGATCAGCTGTCCTGTGCAAATAGAATCTTAGTTGCCTATGTACGTCTAGAGAGTGCAACTTGTATTTACCTTTGTTCTGATAATTTGGGAAGTAGACTGGTAAATTAATAGATTGGTTGATATTAGACTCCGATACAATTTTGGGCAGAAAGAAGGGGTTGGTCCTGAGTGAGACTCTATATTTGTGGAAAATCAAATACGGTGGCTTGGCGCAAAGGGCTTGAAGCTCCGAGACCCTTCTGGCCGAAGTTATGGCAACAAGAAATGCCGTCTTCCAAGATAGGTATTTCAGATCCACCAAAGTTGCAGGCTCAAAGGGAGGAGATGTTAGAGACTGAAGTACAAGAGTTAAATCCCAAGGAGGGACTGCATCTTTTACCGGAGGTCTTAGTAGGAAAGTGCCTTTTAGGAAGGTCTTACATAATTTGGACGAAGTCAAACGGCCGAGATCACTGCCAACATGATAATGAGCTGCAAAGGGATCTAAGTTCCAATGCTCCGCCCAAATAGAGAAATGCTTCCATTTACTATTATAGATTCTTCTAGTAGATGGCTTGTGAGCGGCTACTAGAATAGCCTTGACAGGGGATGAGATACCGGGAGTCCTAGCTATCACTGGAACTGGATCAACCAAGCTGTGAGCTTGAGGTTGTCCAGATTCGGGGTTGACAGGCCTGATGGGTGAGAGATCAGATCCGGAATGGGATCTAGAATCCATGGGGGATTCACTAGATGAGACCATAGATAAGGGAACCAAGCTTGACAAGCCCAGAATGGGGCAATGAGGATTATTCTGCTCCCCAACTGTCTGGCTTTCTGTAAAAATTTGAGCATCAGGGGCAGAGGAGGGTAAGCATAGAGGAGACCGGGTGGCCAAACATGCACCAGAGTGTCTCTGGGGGATTTCCCGGGTGGGGGAATTAGAGCGAAGTAGTCACTGCACTTTGCCTTTGAGGAGAGGCGAAAAGATTGCAACGAGGTTGACCCCGTTTGGAGAAGATTTGCTTTGCTACTTTCGGATTCAGAGACCACTTGTACGGTGACAGGATGGATCGACTCAGTCTGTCTGCCAAAATGTTGGACCGTCCCGGAATGTGCGTCACTATGAGAAAGCGGTTGGTGGACATAGCCCATTCCCACACCTTCATGGCCTCCAGGCAAAGTGGATAGGACCTGGTTCCCCCTTGTTTGTTGATATACCAGACGACCGACATGTTGTCTGTCTGGATTGCAATTGTCCCCAAGGGAAGAAGGCTTTGAAGTGCTTGCAACGCCAAAAACACTGCTCTCATCTCTAGGACATTGCAATGAGGTCTCCGAATGGTTCCACATGCCTTGGATGGTCCTGCCCAAGCAGTGCCCCTCCCACCCGAGGCGAGAGGCGTCCGTGGTCACCATGGCTAGAGGAGGGGATACAGAGAAAGGGTGCCCTTTCTGGAGGTCTGGGGACTGGAGCCACCATAAGAGGGCTTTCTTGCACACCCTGCTGAGAGGAACGAGAAAGCTCAGGGGATGTAGCAGGAAGGACCACTGGACTTGTAAGGTCCATTGAAGAACTCTCATGTTTAAGCACGCCATGGGTAGTAGCTTGATAGTTACCACCATCAAGCCTAGAGCCCTCAGGACCAATTCCGCAGGGGGAGCTGGGGATTGTAGAAGGGCCAGTACATGGAGTTTCAGAGTTCATAGCCGGTCCGGAGTCAAGAAGGCTAGAAGCTGGTTGGTGTTCAATCTGGCTCCGATGAAATCTAGAATTTGCGTTGGCAGAAGGGAAGATTTTCCGATGTTGATCGTGATCCCCAGCTGGGGAGCTAGATGGATAAAATAATCCCTGGCAGTGCAAAGTAGATGACTGGTGGGGGCGGTCAGGAGCCAGTCGTCCAGGTACGGAAAGACCTGAATTCCCTGGAGTCTCAGGTGGGCCGCTAAAACAGTTAACACTTTGGTGAACACCCTGGTGGCTGTGGTGAGACCAAAGGGAAGGACCCTGAACTGGTAATGGCTGGCTCCCAGCTGGAAATGGAGGAACCTCCTGGATCGTCTGTCCATCAAAATGTGGTAGTACGCATCCTTGAGGTCTATGGAGCACATCCAGTCGTTCTCCTGCAGAATGGGGATAATGGATTGAAGAGTGACTATCTAGAACTTTTCTTTGGCTACTGACAGGTTCAGGAAGGACAGGTCGAGGAATGGTCTTAGGTCCCCCATCTTTTTTGGCACCAAGAAAAACCTGGAGTAAAAGCCTGATCCAGACTGGTCTGGGGGGATGTGCTGGATTGCTCTTTTTTCTAGCAGCTGGAGTATTCCTCAGCTGCCGCCTCCCTTTGATTGGGTGGGACATCAGGGAGGCTTCGGGGTCTGAGAGGGGATTGAGAAAAGGGATCTTGTAGCCTCTGGATATGATCTGAAGCACCCAGTGATCTGTTGTAATGGACTCCCAAGTTGCCAGGTGCCTCGAGAAATGACCCCTGACTGCCTCCAGAGTGGAACAGCCAGGTAACCCCTCAGGGTTGCTGCATGGGCCGATCAGAGAAAGGTTCTTTGGACCCAAAGTTTTTCAGGCTCCCTCTGCCTCTAGGGCAGCGTCCACCCTGTCTTCCTCTGCCTCTGAAGGACAAGGGGCCCGAAGCAAAATGGGACTGTTGAGACTTCCAGAAGCACACCTTCTGTCCCTTTTGGTTCCTGGAGAAGGACCTCTGGGAAGCAGAGAAGCAGACTCCACCGGCAGACAATGTCTTCATGTCTTTTTCACTCTGGACCAGTGTGTCACGTACGGTCTTGCCAAAAAGGGCAGAACCATCAAACAGGGCATTTGTGAATGACACCTTAAAGGGTTCCGTGAAATCGCAATGATGGAGCCATGCCTGTCATCATAGGATGACGCCTGCTCCGCTAGCTCTAGTGGCTCCTTCTGTGGCATGGGATAGTAGCTGCATAGAGGTATTGGAGATAGATTTGAGAGTGGCCATTCGGTAAAGTACACTTTCTTGTCCTCCACCAACATGGACTCTGGGGCCGACCCAGTGTATTCTTTGATAAGATCCCGCTGGAGCCGTATCACATGTGCCATATAGCTCAGCGACCTCACAGAAAAGGTGGCTGAAGCAAACACCCGCTTCCCCAGACGGTCCATCGTCCAAGACTCCTTGTCTGGAGGATGGACCGAGGAACTCTCCTGGGCCAGTTCCCTTTTGGTGGCGGCCGCCACCAACATGGCATCTACAGGGGCTCCCTTGCTCCAAAATGACCTGTCCGAAGGGGGGCTGAAAATTTTGTCCAGCCTCTTTGGAATGGGCTCTACAGTGTCCAGTTCCTTCCATGCCCTAGTAGTAATCAGGTCTACCAGGGGATCAGTGGGAGGGGACACCAGAAACACAGACTCATCAGAGGAAGGTTTTGGGATAGACCACCCCCCTCTGATCTGAAGCATCTCCATGATGTCTCTGAAGGAGATGTCTTCGGGGGGGGTGACCTTGGGGAACCATCCCCTTCCTCCAAATCTGTGTTCTCTGTCAAGGACTCAGGGGAGTCCAAGTGCCTCCTCTTGCACTTCCATTTGTGAGGGACTTCCTTGGGGGGGCTGTCCGAAGAAGCCTCACCAATCACATCCTGTTCCAACAAGGGAACTATCTGGGACGTCTGAGCAGGCTGTCCCTGGGGCCGGGTGATGGAAGGCAGACCCATCTGAGAGGGAGTGCAGGGTGGAGCCGGAGATCAGAGCCCAGAAGGAGAAGACTTGGAGGCCCTAGGAGGAGAAACCCATTTGGCTGGCTGGGCTGATGCAGAAGCTTCGGCCCGCCGCTTGTGGTGCTTTTCCCAGCGTTTCTCCTTTCTGGCTTCCCTCTCCTCCTGGCCCAAAGTGGGAGGTTGAGTCCCGGCCAGGGGAATGGGAATAGCAGGTGGTGCTGCCGCAGCCGTGGCAGGTGCCATGGAGGGACCGGAGGACGAAGCCGAGTCCGGGGGGCAGAAGTCCCGCTAGAATCAGCTTCGACCTTTGGTCCTTGAGGGCCCTGGGGTTGAATGCTGCGCAAATAGTGCAGCCGGTGGAAAGATGTTCAACCCCAAGGCATAAAACGCACTGAGTGTGGCCATCCACTAGGGGCAGCTTATGGCCACACTCGGTACACTTTGAAAAGAAAGTTTTGGGTGCCTCCGCCATACCTACAAAAGAAACAACACACTCGCTAGGCCCCAAAACACACACCCAAATGCATACACAAGGGGGAGGGAATAACACTAAAAGGATAACTAAACACTAGATAAAGAAAAACGTTAATGCTACTGGGGAACTATACTAACTCACACAGAAACAATTTTTTTTTTTTTAAACTAGGAAAAAAGAAGATTTTTTCTCACAAATCCAACACTACCACGCCTGGAAGCTCGATCAAGCTGCTGAGAGAACCGTGGCAAATGAGATCTGAGGTCAGGAAGGGATAGCAGGGGATTATGGGTAAGGGGGAGGAGCTTGGAGCTCGGATCTTAGCTGTTGGAAGCTGCTGGCTCAGATCCGATATGGATCCGATAACCCATAGGTTGATGGACAAATGAAGTTAACTACTTCAGATCAATGTTTAGAATGTTTGCAAACTACCAGTGGTAGACTTGAAATCATGAAATGTCATCTGATCTGTGTTGCCATTTGTCACTTATTTATGCTGAGTGTTATAGTATTGCCATTTAACATTTACATGACCAGACAGTACTTGCTTGTCTATTACATTTATGGGTGATTAACCCCTTTCCTGTTGGTGTCAATAACAGTTATTTCTAAAAACATGTCCCTTTCTGATGTGTATAACATGACAGTTGTAAAGATCATTTGTTATTATGTATACATGAAGAGGTGGAGAATCCAGCAGTGGTGTTGGTCTGCATACATAAATTTATTGTATACACATCTAATATGCAATAACTGCAGTCTGTGCATTCATCCCATAATGTATCCTCTGTACTTCCTAATTGCTATCTCATCTCAGCATTTGACTCTGATTAACATTACATCAATACTGCAGGATTTAGTTACATTTTTTTCTTTGACACTTCAGCACATCTGCCTGCACTATATGAGTACATGTTACCTATTTTCCCTTCCCTATTAATTAATTACACAGTACAGATTATTATTATTTGTGTACAATTCCCCCATTTCACTTCCCCCCTTCAGACTTATTTCATTGTACTTTGTACTCTTTGCACTTGCTCTTAATATTTCAGGGCTCATATCTTAGGTTTGCGTATAGGCAAGCTGTAACATTCTAGATACATGATTACAAGCACCTTTTCCATAAACATGTAGATGCAATGAGCATACACAATATTACTTCCTTTTGTAACCCATCAATCATGTGACTCAGTCTGCAAAATGTATATACCTACTTAGAGAACTGTTGTAGAACTATTTGTTATCTAAAGGGTACAGATTTCATACATAAATGCAGTCTAAAAGCATACATGCAACATGCATTTAATACCAATGTGTTCACTTAGTCCTGGCTCACTTTCTGCATTAATATGCAGCTGCACTATAGTTCTTTTTTTCTCTGACTTCATATGGAAGTCTCTACTCCTAATGTCTATCTCTATATGCTCAATGACAAAGAATAAAAAAATTCTTAAAATTTTGGCATACAATGGAATGTCTGAATAAAGCATTATTTATCCTTGATTTTTAATGAGGGGCATGTTATTGCCGTTTCATATCTGCTGAACAACTATTTAAAGTTGGTGACCTAAGTGAGGTCTTTGTGGGTGCTTGCTCCCGTGGTTAACACAGTATGCATTATTGGCTTTCAAGTATAATTATTAGTTTTATGTTAGTTTATATGCATTCTTATTATAATAATCTGTTATTAGTTTAGCTTCAATGGATACATTTATGTATTAAAAGTGGGCTACCCATTAGTATATATATATATATATATATATATATATATATATATATATATATATATATATATATATATATATATACATATAATTCACATTATTTATCCTTATTTTAATTGCATAAATGTGCTTATGCTTACACTGTGCCAATCTTCTTTTTGCCTTCCTTACATTGAAGGCATCACAGACAGAGCACTTAACTATATAAACCACTTTCACTGAATTGCACTTATTCCTTTTGGAGACTCCAAATGTTTTGCCCATGTGAGCTAAATGTAAATATGGACTGTCATTAATGTAACTGCACATTCTGCACAAAAAAAAAAAAAAACAAGGGAGTGCCCTTGACTCAGTTAGTGTTGTCATCCACATTTTTACCATTCATTTCTAACTTGGATTTCAAGTTAAAACCTTTTTTTTGAAAATAAACATTGTTTCTTGGCTGATAAGGTCTTCATTATCAAAAATAATTTTCCAGTTTTGTTTAAACACTTCTGTAATGGAATCAATATCCACAGTTATTTCCAGTCAAAATGCCCTGAATTATTCTTTACGTGTGACCTTAATCATGCTTAGTGTAGTATTTATTAAACCCAGTATTAGGGCAAACTTCCCCTGATCTATGTGATTTGACCTGTGTAGTAAAATCTTCCAAACATTTTTGTAGTAAAACCTCTCCCTACAAATAGTGTTTATCCAAAATGTCATTCAGCTTCAAATTCATTGTCCTCATTTATTAATTTGATACTCCGATGAACTGCTCTATAGCTACATTTCATTTCAAATGTCTCAGATGTCTTCTCCTAAAATGCAAATAATTATTTACAAAGGTTGCTTATGGACAATGGATGACTTAAATATTCTAGTTTTCAACTCAAGTGTAATGGGAATGTCCAAATAATTAACTTTTAAACCCACACATTCCCTGAAATAAAGCTCAGAAAGGTGGTACTACTATTAATAGCTCCTATAACACCATTGTTATCCACATCCCTTTTCCATATGAACATCAATTCATCAATAAAACATTTGTAATAAACTAAATTATTGAAATAAGGGTATTTGTATAACCAGTCCTCCCCCGACACTTTACTCCATGTATTTTTTTAGTGAGAAACCTCTGAGGTCTCTCCAGATGCTGCAGGTGTCTGGTGAGGTACATGCAAAAGGGTGCATGATACCCTATTAGTGGTCTGATGAGGGTCGAGTACAGTGGAGTTATAACATTCTTTGACCTGGCTGCTATGCCCTAGCTTATGAGGTGCGTTATGTAGAAATCTGTAGGGAATTCACTTTTGCCAAAGGGAATAATAATGCATTCTTTTGCATTTAGTTTTAGACTATGGCTTTGGCACCAATCATTTGTTTGTGTTAGCCCTTCTTGTAATATGCTGACATTATAGGGGGACTCAGTGATTGCTCCCCATTTGCAATCATCAGGAATCTTGGTGAGCCAAAGCCATCTACTTTAGCCTGGACTTCTGAGAAATAGATGCCAAACATTAAGGGGCCCATCATAGACCCCTGTAGTACACCACTGGTGACAGCTCTACTGGTGGAAGTGGAGTCACCAGTTTTGACAGAGTGTGTTCTGTCAGTGAGCCAAATGGCTATCCATGTAGTAATGTAAGGGTTAATCCCTATCTAGGAGAGTTTTTCAATGATGCCAGAGTGGAGAATTGTGTTGAAAGCCTTGGCAAAATCAAAATAGGTAGTGCAGACTGTGTTACCTTTGTCCATGGCTTTGATGACATTCTCAAAGAAGTCCACTTGGTTTAATAAGCATGATCTACCCTTAACTAAGCCAAATTGGGTTGGGCCCAGTGTTTGGAGGTTACCTATGTCCTTGTTGATATGGCCCATGATAATTCTTTCCATTGCCTTGCAGATGAGGCTGGTTAGACATATATGTCTGTAGTTCCCAGGGGCAATTGATGGAAGCATGAGGGACCCTTTTCATGGGGGATCTCAACTACCCCTCTATAGACTGAGAATCCTGCACTACCTCTAATGCACTAGCCCAGTGATTCCTAAACTTAATTAATACCAACATCCTGGAACTGTTGGTCCATTCTCCTACCAGGGGTGCAAACATCCTTGACATTGTACTCACAAACATGGGGTAGCAATGTTTTTCACCCAATGTAATTTCCTTGCTAATCAGATCTGACCATAAGGCATTATTACTTGAAATAAAAATTAAATCTGGGGACCCAGCAAAACCAAAAATCTTTAGGAACTATTCCAAAGCTAATCTCTATCTACTAACAGATGCATTGGCTAAATTCCAAGCACCCACTAAACTCAGTAAACACCATAGCATATGCTGAGCTATTTACAAAATTCCTGTACAGCCATATTGATAGCTGTATAGCGTAAGCTGTACCCACTCACATTATGAATAAGACAAACTGAAAGACAAGCCACCCTGATGGAATCACAATATAAATCAGATATGCAACAAACAAAAAAAATCTTGGCTAAGTGTAGGAAGAGGAACAAAGCTAACATACTAAAAAAACCCTCACAAATCTAAACAGGCAGCTCAGAGGGTTAGTTATTACTTCAAAGGCTAAATTTGGAGAAAAAATTGCTTCTCAGGCAAAGGACAACCACAAAGCTTTCTACTGCTGTCTTTAACCTCAGAGGAAATATACAAGGCACAGGACTTAATGTAAATGGCATCCCCCACACTGAACCAGAGGTCATTGCTGGGGTCCAGATGAAGTGATGATAAAATCACCAAGCAAAGGAGAGTAGTATTGCTGGAACTGAATTCATCCTCCAGTCTTGGTGAGGGCCTTCATGAGGTGGACCTTGTTTTCTTACAAACTTTTATCAAGACAACACTGATACATAGATTGTATTTCCTATAGCATATATCATGGCAGAAACAGGTTAAAACATAAAAATGACAGCTGGGTGCACAGGTCCCAGAATAAAAAAGTGCCCAATTCTGGTAGGCATTGTGCTGATAGGAGGTACTGCCAGCTATGTCACCAGAAGTGGGGCAGTGGATGTGTAACATATGCCAGTATAGCTAGCTGGAATTTAGATGATTGTGTTTAAAAATGTATTTGTAAAGTTGCCTGTGTTAAAATGTATCAACAGTGTGCCCTGCTGGAAAGAAAAGAAATGTACATGTATTATTGTAACTGACTTAAATGTATATGTTTTAACAGACGATACTTGAAGAGAAGAGGTTAATCAAAATCCAACTGCAGCAAACTTAGAAAATAGCTGAAATTAAATTAGGCCATAAATATTGTATCTTACAGTTCTGACTGCAGCCAGAGATGAAATGTCTGCAAAAAACTTGGCTTAGTAGCTCTGTAGGAGGGGCAGACATGTTAAAATGGTTTTATGACTTCCAACAGCTGCACCAGATCTGAGCAATGCTCTGGTGTGTATATTATTGACATGTAGGTGCTAAAATCCTGGCAGCTTCTAGTTTTGGTGATAGTATGGGAACCAGAATTCAGATGATCAGGTGTATGTGATGTCATTTTGTAATTTATTTTGAAATAATATTTAGTTATTACAGAGAGAGCTTTCTCAGTCAGACTGAGCAGTCCGTTCTTGGAACCTGACAAAGGAGGAAGACCACTCACCCACTTCATCTTGGCTTGTGCTAGTAAGTGACTAGGGACTAGTAATTTTTAGATTAGTCAGAAAAATATAGTGAGAATAGTTATGTATTGTTTCTTCTGTAATTGTGAGAATCTTTCCAGCTTTGTTATTTTTTTAATATTTCCTGTGAAAGAAACTTTGGTGTTCACTGTAAATTGATATTTAGTATTTTCATGTTCTTTTATTATTTATTATTAAATACATTTAAACTTTTCATTGTGACTGGTCCTCTTAGAAAAATAATTAAGTTTTGAGAGTATTTGCATATATTTATTTGGTGATAACTCTGGCCACTCCTGAAAGCCTGGCTGTTTGATCAATATTACCATTTGTATTAAATTAACTTCACTTAGCATAATTGGAACCCCTTTTAAGAGCCTTATAGTAACTGACTGGTGGCAGTGAATCTACATTATAGTCTGGGTAAAGTTGGTAGAGCAGGTAATCTGTTCCAGCGTGTGTGTGTGTGTGTGTGTGTGTGTGTGTGTGTGTGTGTGTGTGTGTGTGTGTGTGTGTGTGTGTGTGTGTGTGTGTGTGTGTGTGTGTGTGAAAATTAAATCTCAAAGAGTGTGTCTGTTAGCTACTTGGAGCAGAGACATGAAGCACTAGTTTCACAGACAGGGTGCTGAACACAGCTGTACAAGTGGAGAGTAATACTGGGCACCTGAGGAGAGACAGATATAGAGAAATCCAGACCCATGGCTGACTGTGTTCCTTGTGTGCTCTTAAGGGAAATTGTGCTTGATGCAGAGAGGTCTGCATCTAATAACACTGAGTGTATCAGCTTGTATTCCAAGTGAATGTCCCTCTCCAGTGTTAGTGGCAAGGTTTGAGGCTCATTAATTACTGGCCCAGAGTGGGGACATCACAGGTGTACTGCTGCCTGGTCTGGGAAAAATGACACTGTAGAATCCTTAAGAAACAGAAACATTCCTAGAATGGGGTTAGGCCAAGCTCATAGGGAGGATGGTCTTCCTATTGTAGAAGGAAGTAGCAGTCCACAAAAACACAAAAACTGGCAGGCCAAAAAAGTGCCATAAAGATGACAGAGTAGAATTTTGAGGATAAGAATACCATTTGGAAAAAGCAGTGAGTGAGGAAGTGCAAAAATATAAAGAACAAAGCAGAGAGATTTTTGAAAGGAATAAAAAGAAACATGGACATGCCAAAAGAAAGAGAGATCTGATATGGTGTAATATGTATGCAAAGGAGAAAGCCAAATTAATCAATACAAAAAAAACCCTGCAGATCCAAAGATATTTGAGGAGAAACACAGGCAAAGGAACCCAGGTATGAAAAATTTCACAATACAAAAAATAAGACCATGAAAGGAGAATGTAGAACAAAAGATTAGTAAAACAAAAGTTAAACAAATAGAAGTTGAAGTTATGGAAAATCTGTGCAGTGGCGAATTTAGTTTAGAAAGTCTAACACAGGTTATATCACAGCATAATGGAACGAGTCCCCAAAGTCAGGAGAAACAGGTGGAGCAGAAGACATCTGAAGAATAAATATGGACATGGGAAAGAAAAAGAGATTTAATGTAGTGCAATATTTATGCAGAGGAGAAAGCAAAACTAATCCCTTCAAAATAAGCAGCACCAAAGATATTTGGAGAGAAATACAGGCAAAGGTGTCCAGATATAGAACATATAACAATATAAAAAAAAAATAATAAAACAAAAGGTGAAAGTAGAAAAGAGAATTAGTAAGGGTGACATTAAAGAAATAGGAACTACAAAGTGAAGGATTTAGTGTAGAAAATCCAACTCTGTTAACATCACAGCATGACAGAACAGAGAATCTTCAAATTAAAGAGAATAGGTAGAACAGGAAACATCTGATATTTTGCCAAGACACTCTGGACCCTTCAACAGGAAACTAGTATAAATGTTTTTTTGGAGTTGTACAACAAGGAAAAACAGGAAATGGTGACAACTCTGACACAGTCAATGTTGTGGATTGACAGGCCAGTGAGTTCTCATAAGAAAGAGCAAGAGATGATGAAGGATGCAGCTGAAGAGAATATGTCACAGGAAGATGTTCTGTAACTTTCTATAGAAAGCCTGCAGAAAATAGAAAATAAAGAATGCACCCTTAATTTAGAAAAAACGTCTAAGGGAAGAGCTGCTTGCTTTAATAGGGATGGATAGCCATATTAAAATCGATGAAAGAAATAGATTACAGAAAACTAGTAAAACCCAAAATGCTAGAAGACTGGTAACGTAAATAAACACAGTAATCAACACTATTTATAGAAATCCATGGGATATAACAGACGTAAATAGGATATATTACTGTACAGCAATATTACTAACAGATAAAGTCTTATCACAGAAATACAGGGCAATAAGGGAAAGGAAGTGAAGAAATCAAATACCATAATGAAAGTATCAAACAGACAACGCTATAAAGCAAGTAAGACAAGACGTGTCAATGTTAAAAACTGTAGAACATGGAACAGATAAAAAATACTTATAAGACTGACATGATAAAAGTAATGCACAAAATTAAAGCAGACCAGCAGCTATCAAACAGTATTGCAAATAATAAACTAAAGATATCAACTCAGACAGAAAAACTTAGAAGATATGCAGATAAATGTGAACAAGTAACTTCTCATTCCTTATACCCCTTTACTCTCCCTTCTTCATTTACTTCCTTACTGCCTGTTTTTCCCTTACTTCATATTGTAATTCCTGTTTGTATTATACTAACTTACCTTTAATTTCTCTACAAACTGTCTAAAATTTCTCTAAATATTAAGTGATTGCCATATACATTGCACTGATTTTTAACCAGTGTTTTATATTATGTCTAATTTGTTATAATTATTTAAACTGCAGTTGTTTTTGTTTATTTTTGAAGATTGTATAGTGATTTTTCTTAAAATGTTTTGTATTAATTTGGTGCTTTTCTCCCTGGGTCTCCGCTGAAAGTGGGCTTCTACCCAGTCGGACTTTCCCAGTCATTAAATGTTAATACATAAATTATAAATAAATTATAAAGGAAAAGTGCAAAATGAACAATTTATCAATGACCAAAAAGTTTTATAGAGAATTGGGGAAACAAAGCAAAAAAAAAAGAAACACCACAAAAAAAAAAAGAAATAGATGCATTTTGGTGAGATATCTATGAAGACCTTGTGGAACAAAACAAAGATGGCAATCTGTTACCTCCATACCTCCCCTGCAGTTTCACTCAGAAGTAGGTGTGTCACAGGAGTGGCTTGCGTGATTGACATGACAATTGCTGGTGATGTTCTATGCAAATGAGGCTTAATTGACTAACATGCAGATCATGCAATGACATCATGCATACATTGGCAGGTGATTGTCAATTATGCAAATCAAACCTTGAAGTGCTGCAGGTGTTAAATTCTCGTACTTACACATTTCCCTTTGACTTACGGCAATGGTTCTTTGTGAAACAAGGTGGAGCGAGGGTGCACTTTTAAAACATATTGTTTTACACAGGATCAAAAGCATGTATCCTGCCCTTTGAAATGCAGGTTACTGTTAGCACATACATGATAATCATGTATCCTTGTCCATGAAATGAAGGTTACTGTTATAACCTGAGCATTCAGCTGCTGTGTAATGTATTTAAACAGCATAAGAAATGTATTTCAGTGGCATCATAACAATTAAAATCACAGAATTTCTGGCTCACATCAATGTATGTGGAGCACAGACACACACACACACACACACACACACACACACACATACACATTATAGCAGTACACCTGTTTTACTAAAATGAGGCTGGTGACAGCAACAACTGTATTGATTATAATCATTGTTATCTTGAAACTGGCAGGGAAATACATAATAGCGAGAAATATTCATGACACCGGTGTGAGCCAGAAATACAGTGATTTTAATCATTGTTATGATGTCACTGAATTACATTTGTTATGCTGGTTAAATACATTACACAGCAGCTGAATGCCAAGGCAAAGGGAAATGTGTGTATTTTCTGATTGTAAAATAATGCATTTGCTTCATTAATCTTACCTGTAATGTGCCACAGAACTAAATGCCCCTCAACGTAGCATCACAAAGACATGATGAATATTCATGACTGTGGTGTCAGGATTATGTGACATGTATTCATGAGGGCATGTAATTATTTTCTCACGTCATGGGGTATTGGGTGGTGGGCAGGGTTTAGGCGAGACTTGCCATTGCGCATCCAGGGATGTATGGATGTAACAAACTGCTAAACTGATAGAAGAAGTAAAAGAAGCAGTAAGTTCAAATGAGCAGGATATGAATGGGATGAAGCAATGGCCAGAAAAATTAGAAACAAAATTAAGAAAATCTCCTAAATGGAAAACCTCAGATGCAGTACCTAATTTCTGCCTAAAATTATTAACATCTTTACACAAAGATTTAGCCCTGGGAAAGAACTACTTATATGCACATCCTTAACAGATACCAACCTGGTTAAAACAACACTCCTTAAGAGTGAACTTGCAAGCTATCCTAAAAACTATAGACCAATAACTTGCCTTCCAACGATGCATAAACTATATACTGGAATTGATGCTGACAGTGTTTATAGTCATTTAGAAGAAAACTCAGTCATGGCAATAGAATAAAAGGGTAACAAAAGAAAGTCATATGGAACAAAGAATCACAAAAGTCATAAAGGAAAATTCTAAAAAGGGGAAGAATGTAAGAATGGCACAGATAGGTTACAAAAAATCAATTGGCAGCATCCTAAATTCATGGATAAAGGTGTGTTTACATATGTATAAGATACCACTGACATTGACCAATTACATTACAGTGACCATGAAACAGGGGCAAACCACTCAGCTATGCAATGATAAAGGACAAATTATTATCCCAGGGATAAAAAAATCAAAGGGGAATAGTCCAAGGTGATTCTGTGTCACCACTGCTCTTTTGTGTTGCCCTTAACCCCCTAAGCTGTCCACTTAACAGATTAAGTCATGGCTACAATTTGGCTGTCAGAAAACTACAAAGTATAAAGACTTTTCTGTCTTTATGTGGATGATATAAAACTGTATAGTTCATCAGATGAGGATCTGAAAGCACAACTGGAAGTTTGTGGTCCCCTGTCATAAACAAGCTATACAAGAGAAGGAGGAAACTAGTACAGAAAAGAGTAAAATCCCAAGAAGGGAAGGCATCCCTGATCAGTATCAGCAAGAAACTATGATCCCTCATAAAATCTTCCAAAGCTAGCTTCGAAAGAAAAATTGCCAAGGACTCCAAAGATAATCACAAGGCATTCTTTAGCTATGTCAAGAATCTAAGTGGCAATTCTCAGATCTGCTCGGAGTTAGTGCAGAATGTCAGAAAATACACTGAACCGACTGATATCGCCAACATTCTGGCAGACAGGTTCAGTGCAAACCTCACCCCCCCTCTCACCCCCAAAAGGGTCCATAACCATACCAAAAGAATGTAGTGCCCCTCAAATCACAGACACTCAGGTTAAAGCAGCCCTCTTCAAAGCCAAAAACGCAGCATCAATGGGACCGGACGGTGTCCCAGGCTGCGTTCTACATGAGCTCAAAGATGAACTAACCCCTCACCTAAACACACTGTTCAAACTCAACCTCTCCACAGACTATGTGCCCATAGAGTGGCACACAGCAACAGTTATTCCACTCCACAAAGGTGGAGCTACAACTGACCCCGGGAACTATCACCCTATAAGCCTGACTAGCTTGTTCTGCAAGGCTATGGAGTGCATCATCATGGATCTCATTAACAGAGACACTGGGAACCTCCAAATCCTGGACCCTACCCAGTTCGGCTTTGTTAAGGGAAGATCATGCCTCCTAAACCTGGTGGATTTCTTTGAGACAGTTACCAAGGCTATAGATGAGGGAAAGATGGTCCACACAGCCTACCTAGACATCGCAAAGGCCTTTGATACCATTCAGCATTTTGATATTATAGACAAGCTCACCAGCCTGAACATAAACCCCTATGTCATGAGACGGGTTGCCAACTGGCTCATGGACAGAACCCACATGGTAAGAGTTGCGGGAGCTAGGTCTGACTCTAAACCAGTTACAAGTGGCATTCCCCAGGGCTCAGTCCTAGGACCCCTCCTGTTCAGCATATATTTCTCAGAAGTATAGGCGAGCACAGGAGGACTATGGCTGACCAAGTTCGCAGACGACTGCAAACTAGGGGCTATAATTGACTCTAAGGCTGACACAGACATCCTCCAAAAGGGTCTCACTGAGACAGATACCTGGTGTCAAAACCATGGCCTCACACTAAATGCCAAAAAGTGCATAGTTATCCCCTTCGGGAAAAAAAAGTACCGACAAACTATCACATAGGTGGTAGCCCACTAAATACGGAAGACGTAATAAGGGATCTGGGGACCCAAGTAGATAGTAATCTCTCCTTTGATAATCACATTGCCAAAGTGGTTAGAAAATCCTTCTATGTGGCCCACCTAATCACAAAAGGGTTTGCATCCAGATCAAAAGAGGCCATAGTGCTCCTCTACGCATCTCTCATCAGACCCATCATAGAGTACAATGCCCCATTTGGGATGTAACTTACAAGACACCACCTGGAAAGACCACAGAAGTACCTCACTAAGAGGATCACTGGCCTAAAACAGATGCCCTATGCAGCTCAACTGAAGAAACTCCAGCTGTACTCGGTTGCATACCACCTACTCAGAGGTGATCTCTGCCTGATGTACAAGGCCATGTCCAACCCAGAATTGATGGACATGCTCCACCTAAAAAAAAACATATCCCCTGAAGCCACACACACTAGGGATCTAAACCACACCACAACAATAAATAGGACGTGTTGGAGAGATAGATTCATGTCCCAGAGACTTCCCATGCTTTGGAACAAAATTCCAGTCTACATTAGACAGAGCTCCTCACTGACACTCTTCAAGAGAAACCTTGACGAGTGGATGGGAAGTAGAAAGTTCACTCCAGGGGGTCACTTCAGTGACTCTGCTGGACAGAGGCACAAAGAACTAATCGAAGGGGGCAGCGAAAACAAATACATTCTGGCTAGGCTTCTAAATGCCTTTGGGCAGATAGCCTAGTACCTGTCTATGAACCTATAAGTGGACAAAATGTTCTCAGATGACATAAGAATGTCATTTGGTCTTCAGATGTGCAAAAGCGACCTTTAAAGCATGAAAGCAGCAGCATCAAGAAAATATCCATCTGGGACAGAAATGTGATATAAAGGAACTTAAGCATGAGGAAATGTATAAATAGTTGGGAAATGATGAAGGGTAGAGAATGAAACATGAACAAATGCGAACAAAACTCAGCAAAGAATATTTTATAAGACTAAAATTAATAGTGAAAACAGCTCTGGCATAGAGGAACAAAGACCCTCATGTAATGCCAACTGCTCATCCTTGTTGCTTCATCCACTGTTCATGCAGTCATTCTATTCCTACGTGTGACACTGTAGTACATGTGGCCATAACTAAGGATGGTTCTCACCAGCTGATTTCAAAGGGGAGTCATGTATCTATGGAAAGGATGATGGAAGTGTTAGGGATGCTCTAATAATGTGCAATGTACAATGTATGTACTGTACCTGTGTACTATGTATGTATTCTACCTATGTTCCAAATCTCAGCTGTACACCACACATAGCAATGCTAAACCCACATATGCAGAGGCCCTTAACATAAACCTGCCCAAGCAACAAGGACTTCTGAAGTTGAAACGCAAACAAACACCAGTCACAACCAAAGTGACACATAGATCACAACACAAGTGTGCCACCCAACAACAGCCCCTAAGGCAAGACAATGTACCCAGCACTTTATTCATAGGTAACTCAATAGTCAGGCACACTGATGTCCCACTCACCAGGCTGAACAAGGAGAAAATTACATTAAGCTGCCTGTTGGGTGACAGGATCCGCCACATAACGCATGCACTCAAGTCACTCCACAACAAGGACAAATACGACTCTGTCATTGGCCATGTTGGAGTGAATGACTTGAGACTTACCTCCCTGGACTACATCAAAAGAACCATGGAAGAGCTCACAGATCATGTGGCCCAAACAGGTATGACCCTAGTCCTGAGTAGCATCCTGCCTTCGCCCAGAATGATACCATAGTATAAGGACAAAATGTTTGACTTCAACAATTGGCTAAGCTTCTGGTGTCATTCAAAGAGGATCCAGTATCTGTCTGCTTGGGAAGACATGATCGACAAACCACAATGCTTTGTCAGAGATGGTCTGCACCTGTCACCCCTGGGATTCGGTTACTGGCTAAAGCTCTTGTCACCCCTATAGTGCCTTTCTTAGGCAAGGTTCAAAGGACAAAACTACCACCGTAACAGATACAAGCATGAAAAATCTGAAGGTAATGCTGCTCAATGCTAGAAGTCTAAACCTCAAAATGCACTCTCTTGAGGCACTCCTAAAAATGGGGAATATCGATATCTGTGCAGTAATTGAGACCAGGTTCAAGGCTCCGGAGAGCACCCCTGCAATACCAGGCTATAACTCTTACCACACTTTTTGGCCACTAAACCAAGACTGAAACACTAAAGGTAGAGGAGTGTCCATATTCACTAAGGATATTCACACCTCCAGGCTAGTTGCCCAACACAATGCATCTGAAATTCGCCAGGTGAAACTAACACTAGGTAAGACTGCAATCCAAATTGTAGCTTGCTACAGATCCCCCACCATGCTCCAAGATCCTCACTACACCTTTCTAAACATACTGGAAAATATTAAGATATAGCCAAACACCCTAATACTAGGTGATTTCAACTACCTTGCCATTAAGTGGGAAAACTACTCGGGTACCAACACCTTTTCCCAATGGTTCTTGGAATTCATAAATTCCAATGCACTGGATCAACTAATCCACTGTCCCACCAGGGCTCCAATATCCTAGACCTGGTCATTACCAATATGGGAGATAGATGCTCCACACCAGTGGTCACCCCCTCATTGGTCAGGTCTGACCATAAGCAAATCACCCTTAACATCCACATCCCACCCCTCCCCCAGTAAGGAAACCTCCGTAAAAAACTTCTCCAAAGCCAACTTCATGCTACTCAAGTCAGAAGTGACAAACTTCATGACACCCATGCAGATGGGATCTGAAAGTTCGACTGCTGAATCCTACACAAAGGCACTGTACGAGCACATCCACTCATGCATGAATTGTGCCATCCCAAATAGAACCAAGATGCTCTCCTCCAAAAAAAGGAAGCCAATCTGGTGGTCCCCTGCCATAAACAAACTATACAACAGAAGGAAGAAACTATTGCAGAAAAGAGGAAAATCCCAGGATGCAAAAAACTCCCTTACCAACCTCAGTAAGAAGCTGAGATCCCTCATAAAATTCTCAAAAGCTAGTTACGAAAATAAAATTGCCAAAGATTCCAAAGACAACCACAAGGCATTCTATAGTTATGTCAAGAATCTAAATGGCAATGCTCAGATCTGCTCTGAGCTACAACAGAATGGCATTAAATATACCGATCCCAAGGATATTGCCAATATCCTGGCAGATCAATTTAGTGCCAACTTCACCCCCATCTCACCCCCTAAAGGGCCCATTTAAATACCAAAAGATTGCCAAATTCCAGTAATCACGGCCACACAGGTAAAAACTGTACTCTTCAAAGCTAAGAATACAGCGGCCATGGGACCAGATGACATCCCGGGCTGTGTACTACATGAACTACAAAATGAACTGGCATCTCACCTAAGTGTCATGTTTAATCATAGCCTCACCTCAGGCTTCGTGCCCACTGAGTGGCGCACAGCTACAGGTATCCCACTCCACAAGGGGGGATTCTCCTTGGATCCCAGGAACTACCGTCCCATCAGTCTGACGAGCTTGATCTGCAAGGGCATGGAACGCATTATCATGGAACTTATAAACAAAGACATTGGCAACCTTCAAACACTGGACGCCACCCAGTTTGGGTTTGTGAAGGGTCGATCTTGTCTCCTGAACTTGATTGACTTCTTCGAATCAAGTCTCCAGAGCTGTGGATGAGGGTAAGGTGGTCCACACAGCCTATCTGGACCTCACCAAGGCCTTCAACACCATCCCCCACTCTGGAATCATAGAGAAACTTACTAAGCTGGGCATAAATCCCTATGTCACTCGATGGGTTGCCAACTGGCTTACTGACAGAATCCAGACTGTAAAAGTAGCTGACTCCAAATCCAGCTCCAGACAAGTGACAAGTGGAGTACCTCAGGGTTCAGTCCTGGGACCGCTCTTGTTTGGCATCTACTTCTCTGAAGTACAGGCCAACATTAAGGGACTCTGGCTAACAAAGTTCACAGATGACTGCAAACTGGGAGCCATTATTGAATCCCCAAATCATGTGGATATTCTACAAAAGGGCCTTACAGAAACAGATGCTTGGTGTCAGAGCCATGCGCTCAAGCTTAATGCCAAGAAATGTATAGTTATCCCCTTTGGGAAAAACCATGTACCCATGAATTACCACACAGGTGGCAGTACACTAAACACCAAAAGGGTGATGAGAGACTTAGGGACACAGGTGGACAGTGGTCTCACCTTCGATAACCACATCGCCACAACAGTCAGGAAATCCTTCTATGTGGCACACCTTATCACTAAGGGCTTTTCATCCCATCCAGGAAAAAGGAGGTCATTGTCCCACTGTACTCATCCCTCATTAGACCCATTATAGAGTATAACACCCCATTTGTTATGTACCTCACAAGACATCTGCAACAGCTGGAAAGGCCGCAGAAATACATCACTAAAAGAATCACAGGCCTAAAGCAGATGCCATATGCTGACCGTCTAAAAAAACTCCATCTATACTCTGTGGCATATCGTCTACTCAGAGGTGATCTCTGCTTAACATACAAGGCCATGCCAAACCCTGAGCTGTGGGACATGCTCCACTTAAAAAAATCCCAATCCCTCAGAGCCACATGCTCCAGGGATTTAAACCTTGTCATCACAATGAACAAAACATGCTGGAGGGATAGGTTCCTGACCCAGAGACTTCCCATACTCTGGAATAGACTGCCCATACATGTCAAGCAGAGCGCTTCCTTGGTCCTCTTCAAAAGGAACCTTGATTGGATGGGAGATACGAAATTCACCCCGGGGATCATGGCAGTCGCCCTGCTAGACAGGGGTCCAGGAAAGTAAATATCGTGGGAAGAAATACCTAGGGAATTGTTATGGCTAGGCTTGTATAGGCCTTGGTGCCGATAGCCTAGTACCAACCTATGAACCTATGAACCTATTAATTACCTTTATTTTTAAAGTAATATTTTCTTGTTTGTTCTCTCCACTGTAACTGTTGATGTGTTGCATACCACTTCCAAAACATGTCTATTGTAATTTGGTTGTATATTGATCATGTCTAAATATCGAAATGTATCTGTAATTTTTTTATGTGGAATTTTTCTCCCAGGGCTTCTGCTGAAAAAGGGCCTTTTTGGCTCAGACACCCCCGGTTAACAAATGTAAAAAAAAAAAATAAAAATAAAAAATGTGGAGTAGTGTTAATCATGATTAGACAGAAGTCAGCTACTGGCAAAACTAAATGTACAATAGAAGTGCTAAAACTGTTTCACTGATCTGTACCTCTTTCCTCTTCATAGCCTTTATCTAGTTAACCCACATATTATTTTTTAACAAGTTTTGAAGAGGGGTCGTACCCTTACGACAATATTATTGCATGGTAATGAATAACTAATTTTGTAGTTCTACTACTTAAGGTTTACTCTGGAAATTTAATGTATACATTTTTTTAAAACAGTTTTATTGATTTTGATTATAATGAAAACAATCACATAGACATATATAAGATAATTTACATTATAGCTTTACAAATTGGTAACATATATTTATAGCATTTAAATATCAATATACGAATAACAAAGCAAACAAACTAAAGTATGTACATAGACATCCAGCATTTATACATTAACATACACTATAACCTTCCTTTTGTAACTTGTTCTCATGAATGACAAGAAAAGTCAATTACCTTTATGCAAAATGATCATTTTTTTCCAACATATTTTGTAAGTTAACCCATAAATGATGTTCATATGTCTTTTTAGATGTTCTAGATGTTATGGTTCTTATCTGTAAATGACTAACTTCTTTTAATAAATTAGAAACTCAGAGAATGCAGGAGGTTGTTTTGAAATCCAATTTTTTGTTATGATCTTTCTAGCCACTGCTAATATAGTCCATAGTAATGAGTATTTGGTTTTCCTAACACATTGTGGAACAGGTGTATTAAATATGATTAATGATTTATTCAATATGAAGTTTTCTGAAAAAAGTGCTTACAAAAAGTCATTTACTTTATTCCAAAAGATATTCAAGGTTGGACAGTCAAAAAACATATGTGCCCAGTTAATATCTACATTAGAGTTGCATCTATTACAGATGTTCTGTTGTTTATTAATTTTATCCATTATTTCTGGTGTATAAAAGGATCTATTCATGAATCTCCATGTGTAAATCTTCCATTTCAGAGAAAATGATGTTTTCCCAGCTGATTGCAGCATATTATCCTTATCTTGCTGACTTGGGGAATTATGAGTAATTAAACTATAATAACTCCAGTAGTTATGTGTGCAAGAAAATGTTTCTTCTCTTAAAAGTCTGTAAATAAAGGAGAGACTACCTGGATATGTATGCTGGTGTAATAATTTTGATTGAAGTAATTGTAATAATATCTTGGTGTCATGTTTGCTAGTTGATGAAGCTAGTTTCAGCTTATTATCAAGATATAGTAGTTTGTATATCTAACCATGAGGAATTATTAAGTGTATATTCCTGTATAATATGATCCATTGAACTAGTCTTGTATTCATAAGTTAGCTGGAACTAGTATTTGAGTTCATTGTTTTCAGTTGAGAAATTTTGTTAATATCTGAGGTAACAAAAGTCTATTGTGTATATGCTATAGGAAATAACAAAAAAAGTAGTCTTTATACTTAACATGTTTATATATAAAGTTTCTAAAGTTAATTATAATATTATGTATGTAACTGGCAGGATGATTAGGATTAGTATGTGTGATAAAATATTCTTTTAAGATCCATATAAAAGGTGTGTTTATGAATTCTAGTTGATATGTTGTTGGTCTCGTTATAAGCTCCATGGCTGATACTTCCCATAAAGATTTCCATTTAGCTAAATAGGTTATATCTACGAGCTGAAAAATTGATCTCATTATAGCGGAAATCGAATAGAGATTTAGATCAGGGAAAGATATTCCACCATTCTTCCAGCTGTTAGTATGTTGATTAATACTAATTCTAGGTTTTTTTTGTGACCAAAAGAATCTTAGTATTAAAGTGTTTAGTGTATTTATAAACCTTTTTGAGGGTAGAATTTGAATGGATTGCATTATGTATAAGATTTTAGGTAGAATTATCATTTTTATAATGGTTAGTCTTTATTCAGTCGTAAATATTGTATTCCATTTTGAAAATAATTCTTGGATATTTTGTAAACATTTGTTATAGTTTAATTGAATTATTGATTTAATGTCTTTGGCAAGAATGATTCCAAGATATGTGATTTGATCTGTATAAGCAATGTGATATGTATTATTTCCTATCATCCTTTTTTTATTTTTTTATTATTAGGATATATGGGTAGAATTTTTGTTTTATTGTCACTGAATGATAGACCGGACATCATTTGAAACATTTTAATTGATTCATATAATGACATGAATGAGGAGTCATTTCCTTTTGTGGTGATAAGAACATTATTTACAAACAGCTGGATTTTGGCTATATTGTCTTTATCCATTTCCAAACCCTCTATTTCTTTATTGTTTCTTATTTAATTTGCCCAGGGTTCCATGATCAAAGTAAATAGTACAGGAGAGAGAGGACATCCTTGTTTGGTGCCTTTTGTAATAGATATTTTATTGGAAATATATGACCATATTTTGATATATGCATAGATTTCTTCATATACACGTTTTAGAAGATTAATAAAATTATGTGAAAAATGTAAGCATTCCAAAAGAGTAAATAGATAGATCCAGTTAATAGAATCAAAGGCCGCATTAATATCAAGCCTAATTAAAGATAAGTTTGTTTTCTTCCTTTGTGAGAAGTCTATAATAGCTAGGGTTTGTTTGATATTATCAAAAGTACTTCTGTTAGTTATAAATCCTGTCTGGTCTTCATCTATTAAGTGGGGTAAGAATTTCTTCAGTCTTTCTGAGAATACATTCATAAACATTATATAATCTAATGTAGACATTTTTACAGTTGTGTCTAAGTAAGAATTATTAGAAAACATAAAAAGCCATCCTGAGCAAGTAACTGACCCCACATGATTGTGCTACATCCAGTACAAATGCCAGTAGTATACAAAAAATCCAATCCGTTCTCTTATAAATATGTTTTTTAAGTCAGAATTGATTTTATGTTTTATATTCATTACAGAATGTTCCATTTTCATGCTGGATTTACTTTATTTAGAATTGCTACGTCTTTTATGTTTTGTACCTTTAAGTACTTCCATACTTAACTATTCTAATTAGTAACAGATTGTTATATTAAGGATTCATTTACTAGTGACATTTGTTCTGATGAAGTCTCTTACAGCTTGAGACGAAAGCGTTTAACCTTTCATATGTTTTATGTTAATAAATAGTTTTACTTGCCTTTAGATTTTGGATTTTTTTGGATACTACTGGCACTTGTATTGGATGTAGCAAAGTTGTGTGGGGTCAGTTACTTCCTCAGGATGGCTTTTTATGTTTTCTGATAGACTTGGTTGAGCCATCTTTTTGACACACTGCTTTTTGCTTAAACATTTAATATTGTTTACAGTGTTGCATGCCTCCCCCTGTGCTGAACAGTAGTGTTATCAGTTTAACATCTGTCATCACGGCGTGTTTGACTTATTCATTTTACATTAACTTAAGCATTCACTTGGAGGGGCAGTACATTAATAATAACTCAAATAATTGATAGTGCAGATGAGCATTTGAATGTTTATTATCAGCTCTCTGTATGTCTGTATTTATTATCCATATTTATTATATATAGTTAGGTAGTACACATTCACTACTGCCCTGTGTTGATTATCCTTGCTGCTTGTAAATGGAGTGAATTTCAGTGCTAGCATCCATTAATGTTTTTCACTGTATGATTAAATTTAAAATATATTTTATTTACCTGTAGAGATGCCCCTCAGTTGTAGTTACAGGATATTTTCTTGTGGTGCAAACTTCAAAAATGTACTCCTGTGCCTTCCTGACTAATTCTAAGTCGTTCATATTTGGAAAGTTGAAGATGCATATTGAGTTTTCCATTACTGGAATTAAGAAGTTTGTTATTCTGCACTAGTCTTGCCACATTTATTGCTCTTCTTTTCCCTGTTCTTGATGCCCGTGTTTTTGTCAGTCTTCAATCCTTCAGTTAGGACTGCTGAAACTCATGCAACAGTGGCAACACTGAATGGGATATTATGAAAACTAAACCTTACTGCACTCTTCAGATATTATACTTCTATTTCCAAGTTATGCAGCCTCAGGCACAAACTGGAAAGTTGTAGAAATCCAAACTTACACAAACTATGCTCCTCTGGGTCTACTTCAAATAAATGAAAAAACACATTACAAAAGACAACATCACCGACACAAGATTGCCGAAACCTCACTTAAACAAATGACCACAATGCCAAAGGATTTTGTAGGGTAAGTATCCAGTTGGCCACCATCTAACAATTAAAATACCGCACTACCAAAAAAAAATATCCAGGTATCCAGGTGGGGGCTACGCCCCACACCTCCCCAACTAAATATACCAACTCCAGGATCACACTACAGAGAAGAAAAGGGCAATGTTCCTCTTGCTGGCTACCTGGATACTTACCCTGTGAAATGGTTCAGCATTGTGGTCGCTCACTTAAGTGAAGTTTTGGCAATGTTGTCTTGGTAATCTCATTTTTGGGTAAGTGATCTTTCATTTATTTGAAGTAGACCCGTTCCTCTATACTTAGTATGTGGCAAGAGTGTGGCCCTATCACATCTGTGGAAATGACACCATTTGGAATTATTACCCTCTTTCATTCTAATATGGGATGGTGCATGAAGGGTGACGTGGTGGGTAAACTAGGGAAATAGGCTGCTAGACAAATCCAGACTAGTAAGTGGAGCTTGTTGCCAACTGCTATCATCTAAGTAAGGATGATGAGACAATATTTATGAATTTTCAAAATGTGATGGATAAAATGACTGGAAAAAGATTCATAACGACAATGGTATGGAATTTAAATTTTGTTCGCTCACCGTAGTTAAATAGCTAAGCTTTGATTCTCTGAGTTAGTAATTTCGGTAGGATGCATTAAAATGTTTTGGGATTGAAGGTTCATTTATTGCATGCTTCATACTTTTATATTATTTTCCAAAATGCTAGTTATTACTAATAATTGTTGTTTCTCTCCTTTTATGTTAACCAGCTGTACACACTAGGGATATTCTCTTTTCCTTCTAATTTTTGTATTACAAGGAAGACATTAAATTTCTTTATGAAGCAACACTGTATGAAATAGCATCTTATTCATTAAGACCAAGCCTCTCAATGCCATCTGGTTTGCAGATGAATATATATTGTGGTTGTCGAGTCCCGATGGATCATTCATTCCTGGATATCTTTCAGTGTTAATCTACATGGTTATGGTTTATAGTAATGGTGAATAAGTTATTTTTGGGATAACTATTTGTAATGTTGCATTAATGAGATATTTGAATTACTACATAAAGTTTTCCCATTTACTTTTGCTGATATTGTTTACAATGGTTGTCTTTTCAGCACTTTTTATAATAAAGATTAAAAAATGAAATTGGATCAAAGAAGGAGAAAATGTCAAAAGACTTTATGCCCAGAAAGTTTTCTATCAAGAAGCCATTAATGGATTTACTAGGAAATTTGGCACAAACTGGAAATAAGTTGGTTGTATCAGAAGATAGAGCTCAGAGAATGAACTTGAAAGGGATAGGGTACCAGAATAAAAAAGAAAAGAAAAAGAACTGTATCAAATTTATGAAGTGCAAACTTGTGAGATGGACTGTTTCTTTAGCATTAATATTATGAAAGCTTCCTTCATCAGCAGCAAATATGGTTATGGCATAGCCCAAAATTACTGTGGTTCAGCTAAAAACTGTTTTTTGAAAGGGCAGATACTGTCTCAACTTTAGCGACTAGGTAAAACGAACATGACGGACTATATAAAAGTATCTTTGCCAGTGGTTCTTTGGGACAAATAAAGCAGTACTAGCTATGAGTTTTTGATATGCTGAGGGAATATTCTCTAAAAAGCTTAAGGTTAAAACTAAGATATCTTGCTCTCTTTAAGTTTTTTTCTCATTATATGAAACTGTACAGATATTAAGAGCAATGGGTCAAAAGTTTTATTCAATATTTAGAAATTGAGTCAGACTTTTCAGAAGAGACTAAGATTCAGTTGGTGCAAGATTTTTGGCTTAATTTTTTTAATTTAGTAATATAGCAAGGGTAAGAGTCTGATGATTTTAAAAATGTTAGTTGGTTTATGGGACTTTTTCTTAAACTGTGAATAGACAATTGTGCTTTCTTCTACATTTTTTCATTAATGCACTTGTTTGTTTATTATAGTCTGCTACACACAGATGTACTATCATGAAATTAAATTTAAAGCTAGCTTATTGGCTGATGGAAAACATTAATTAGCATGACTATGATCTTTTAGGAACAAATAGGAAGTATTTTGTATCTTCTTTGTACCTTTATCCTTGTTACATAATATACTTTTACCTGGTATTTGAAACATGTTATATATTATTAGAATCATGAGGTTCTTACTGGATACCTACTGCTAGTACCTACCTTTAAATAGGTTTTAGTTATTTTATTCATAAGACTCCAGATTTGTCTTTTTCCAGATATTTTAATGTTTATAGACCTAATATTTCATTACAAATGGTTATGATTACTTGAATAGGTTATTCTTTTATCTCTACAGTTACAATAGTTGGATAAGAAAGTGACTGATTATGTCTGAGGAGAGAGAGAAGAGTATATTGAATTGGATATTATTATTACCTGTTTTTTACTAAAATGTACTTGTTTATAAAAGTTGTTATATTGTATTTGTAGTACTACTACTATTAGTGTAGGTATTAATATTAATATTACTTTATTGGTATATTAATTTAAATAAATGTTAATGTTAATTAATGTAGTATCAGTTAAGTGGCACTACTATTATTTAATATAAATGCTAAGTAATATTAATATTGAATAATATTAATGCCAATTCATATTAATTTTAGTTAATATTGCAATGTTGTAATGTATTTGGTCATTTATAACAGTTGGTGGGTGAGTGGATGGCATCAGAACAAAGTCCCTGTTGTGTGTAATGTGTATGGATTTAGAGTAAGGGTGTTGTCAGTACTGAAAGACCAAGTGAGAGATGTCTCTCATACAATACTGTCACAGTACAGTATGCCTAGGTTTCCATGTTTGATTCACAAAGAAACATGCATAGATGCTTCACTGATGTGCTCAAACAGTTAATGTGTTATGGTTTCCTTTTACCATGTGTTGAATTTCTAAGCAATTTTGTTGAAATAATGATGAATAATTTAATAATAAGTTAGTGTGGTTGTAAATTTAATAACGGAGTGGGTTCCCTGAAAGTTGTAACTACATAACTGAAATAAAGCTGAATTTCAGAGTAACCCAGCTGTGATGGTCAGCAATAAAACTACAGTGTTTGTTAGAGGGCACCAAAGTTTGAATCTTGGGAAAATATATTTAGGGTCCTGAAATTGGTGGTTTCATATGAGGTGATTATGTGAAGTACAGATTGGTTATATTTCAAATTGGTGTGTCACCTAAGTGGTTCATGTGGCATATCTGTTTATAACTATGTCTTTATATACTAACTTAAAAGTATATCTTATATAGGGAAAGCTGATGATAGGATAGCCTACCAATATACCATTCAGACAAAATTTACTTCTTTTGGCTGTTCCCATTACGGGTTGCCACAGCAGATCATTTGTTTCCATTTCTTCCTGTCCACTGCATCTTGATCTGTCACACCAACCACCTGCATGTCCTCTCTCACCATATCCATAAACCTTATCTTAGGCCTTCCTCTTTTCCTCTTATCTGGCAGCTCCAGCTTTAGCATCCTTTCCTTTTCCCAATATACCCAGCATCCCTCCTTAGCACATGCCCAAACCAATGCAATCTCACCTCTCTGTCTTTGTCGCCAAACCGTCCAACCTGACCTGACCCTTTAATATACTGATTCCTAATCCTGTCCATCCTCATCACACCCAATGCAAATCCTAACATCTTAAACTCTGCCACCTCCAGCTCTGCCTCCAGCCTTTTTGTCAATGCCACTGTCTCCAACCCATAAAATATAGCTGGTCTCATTACTCTCTTGTAGAACTTCCCTTTCACTCTTACTGGTACTCGTCTGAGAGAAATCAATCCTGACACTCTTCTCCACCCACTCCACCCTGCCTGTACTTTCTTCTTCACCTCTCTTTCACACTCACCATTACTCTAAACTATTGACCCCAAGTATTTAAATTCATCCACCTTTGCCAACTCTACTCCCTGCATCCTCACCATTCCTCTAGCCTCCCTCTCATTCACACACATATATTCTGTCTTAGTCCTGCCGACCTTCACTCCTCTTCTCTCTAGAGCATATCTCCACCTCTCCAAGGTCTCCTCAACCTGTTCCCTACTCTCACTACAATCACAATGTCATTGGCAAACATCATACTCCAGGGGGACTCCTGTCTGATCTTGTCTGTCAACCTGTTCATCACCATTGCAAATAAGAAAGAGCTCAGAGCTCATCCTTGATGTAATCCCACCTCCACTTTAAATGCATCCATCACTCTTACTCCAGACCTCACCACTGTCACACTACTCTCATACATATCCTGTAACACTCTTACATACAATACTTCTCTGCCACTCCCGACTTCCTCATATAATACCACAACTCCTCTCTAGGCATCCTGCCATATGGTTTCTCTTAATCCACAAAGACACAATGCAACTCCATCTGACCTTCTCTATACTTCTCCATCAACAACCTCAGAGCAAACATCACATCTGTAGTTCTCTTTCCCACCATGAAATCATACTGCTGCTCACTAATCATTACCTTCCTTCTTAACCTAGCTTCCACTACTATTTCCCATAGCTTTATTCGTATATAACATAATACCATTCAGACAGTACAATGTCTTAAGTTCATAGCAAATAGATGACAGAACTGTTTTTTTTATATCAAGGTTAACTGTACTTTGGTATGCATTTTGCTATAGTTATAATGTGGTTTAAAAAGGATTCTGTCTTCCTTGTATGGAATGTGGCCATTACTTGGGGATTACAATCCAATGGTGTTTTGGAGATTTAGGAGAGGGTTTCCCTCAGTGTACACAGGGACTGAATGGGTAGTCTAGATAGGATGGTTATTAAGAGTATTTTATAAGACACTGACCAGAGGGAGTTGGACTTTTGTTCAGAAATTTGAATAAGGTGGTGACTAAAATATTGTAGATAACTTGGGAAGCAATAAAGTGTTAAAGACATAGCTGAAAATTTTAGTAAAATATGTTATAGGAAAGAACGTATTGGATTTATCATGCTAATATTTATAATGAAACATGAGAATTAAGATCAGCTCCAGTGATATATAAATGTTCAATCAGAACAAGAAAACTGTTAGACTTTTCTGGGTGTATAGTGGTATAAAAATATCATAGTCAGTATATAATCACAGGGTCAGTAAATGAGGCGTCAGCTGAGAAGGCAAAATAAATACCTAGCACTGGAGTAATAAGATAACAGTACAGACAAATCTGTGCCCATATACTCGATAAAGGTTTTTTTGGGGGGAATAGCATATCCTATAATTGGTGTACTAAACTGGGTAAGGGAGATGGTGTGAGACTTATGCTTGATATGCTAAGCTAGATATGAGAGGTACTATGATTGACATACTATGGTTAAGGAAAGTGTTATGTTGGGTGAACAACTTATGACTGGCTTACTATGCCAAATAAGTAAGGTTATGTGTTGGGTGTATGACTAATAATTGCTTTACTAAGCTGAGTAAGGGAGTTTTTATGTTGGGTGGTATGACTTTTGACTGGCATACTAAGCTGAGCAAAGGGAGTTATGTTGAAAGCATGACTTATGATTGGCATATTAATTTGGGTAAGGGAGGTTGGATTTTTGGTGTATGACTTGCAATTGGTGTGCTAAGCTGGGTGACAGAGGTATTATGAGTACATGACTTATAATTGGCATATATCAACTTCATTCAGTTTAAAACAGACAAGAAAAATTGTGTTTGTTGTTCATTAGAGTAAGTAAATGTCATGTTCATAAAAAATATGTTACATTCTTTACATTTGTGATAATACTGATATGTGTCTGTACTGTCAGTGTAAGATAGGCTGAGTTTCTGTAAAATGCTGTTTGTTAAAAAGTAAGATATTGTGTAGATGAATTTATTGAGATTATAGACAAGAAACATTAAAGTTATGAACAGGATACAACAGTCATAATTATATTTTTTCTTTATTATGCATTTTCTTGCTCTGTGTAAGACTGGGATATACATATCTGGTTTCTTTTTAATAAAATAGTGACGATGTAAATAAACTTGTGATTGCATAAAAAGTGGTATATATCACAGGAGCTAGAGGCTGGTATTCATAAGCATTGCACAAGCATGTTATGGGTATTAAACTAGTCTGGTGTCATAACTTCTTATGTAAGATCTGTGTCAAAGATCACTTTGCATTCTTAATAAAAAGAAGAAAACAGGGATTCAAGCCAGTATTACTTGTTTAAATTGTGGTTTATTAAGTCAAAACAGGAGATGAGCGCTTTTGCCCTTGTCAGAGCTTCAGCAGATCTAAGTTATACAATGCAGTAGTAAGTAAGATATACTTTTCTATTTTCCATTTAAAAAGCCATATATATATATATATATATATATATATGTATATATATATATATATATATATATATATATATGTATATATATATGTATAAGCCCTGCAATGAAGGCTTACATAAGAACTTATGACAGTCTATTTTAGTTATTCACATGTTCATATCATATCTGTACAACTAGTTTTCCTTTTTTTTTTTTCTTTGCTTTGTTCTTCCTTAAGGAAAGTGAGTACAAACCTTAAGGCTGGAAAACTACATTTCCTTGAACTAGGTTGTTCTGTAGATAAGCAATGTTTTTTTATTATTATTTGCGTACTTGCTTGGTTGCTTGAGGCATTTAATTTCTGTACTATAACAGAATATACAAAAAGATGTGAATGCAAAAATATAAGGATTCAATTAAGGATAAAAAGAAGAAACAGGGATAGATAACTAATAGCTACAGGTAGAAATTTAGAAGTGGTGGGGAAGGTAAAACATTTTTCTATGCAAAATGAAATAAGAAATCCTGATGTAGAGCATTATATGGTATAATGAGAATGGTGTGTGTTTCATAATCCAATGTAAACATGTATTTTTTTCTTAGTGAAGTAAACTGAATCTGTATTTGAAGAGGTAAATTATTTGTATTTGGGTTCAAGATGGTCAGACTGCTATGGTGTTACTTGTAGTGTTATTGAAGAACCTGTGGGCTTGGACATACATTTCATTTTCAGAAGTATTTTGAAGAAGACCAGTTAGCTAGTTAAACCAGTCTGCTGAGTGAGTATAAAAGCAACATGTTGAGATATCTTTATTATATCTATTTTATAAGATGTGGAAATAAACTGAAATCAAAGAAAATACTGTGTAGCTTTCTAATCTGCTGAGATTTAAACATAATCAAGAGAAACATAACTGGTCCAATTAAACTTTCCTCTCTCTGTCAATTAATGCTAACTTTTTCAACTTTATTTTGTGTTGTATTTTCCATCAAATAACTCTCTCTCTTTTATTAGATTACAAAATTGCTTTTTCAAGTAACGTTTTATTTAGATTCAACCCAAATGAATCACTTGGAGCCATATTTTCACTGTTGAGTGCCTAGCCCTGCCATGGTGTGCAGTCTGTGATCCATGTTCCCCTATCTTGAGGATACTGTGCACCACAGTAGATGCCCAAAGCAGTTGGTCTGTACAACTCTTCTCCCTATAGGCCACCATGTAGAGTCTGTGCTGCTGCCCACAACTCCATTTTATTGGCAAGTCTGACAAGGAAACACTCAGCAAGTTTTTTTGGAGGTGGGAGGAACCCCACAGAGACAAAGAGAGAAATACAAACCCCAAACAGGCATTGGCCAGAGATCAGGATCAAACCTTGTTCATGGGAGATAAGGACCTTAACCGTTATGCTAACTGGTTTCATCATTAGATTTCACATGTGCAGAAAATCAGAAAACAATCCGATGAAGAAAATTTCAGACAGACAAGAAGCAGGCAAGAGGAAACAAGGGTGTCCAGCATACAAATGGTGGATTGTGTGAGAGAACATCTGTGACTGTCAGGAATGAGTGTTGAAGGAAGCAGGAGTGTGGCTTTGAATCGAGAGAGATAGCAGCAGTTAACGTGATACCCCAACCCCATGTAGAAAATGGGAAAAAAGGGGAGGGGATGATTATAATGATGATGATTTTGTTTAAATTAAAAAACTGCAAGAAAGATCGAGCCCAGCTGAAATCTTCACTGTGTAATATAATACCATGTTTTGGGCTTATGCTTTCTTGCATATATATCCCATTGGCCACCACCACATTAGGCTTAAAGTATTACACCATCAAGACTCTAGCTTGGCTAAGTCTTTGATTCATTTTTGCTAGATGTTTAGTCGTTATATCCTTTTTATACTTTGCTTGGATATTGTTTGGATTAAGTGAGCTTTCGTTCTTCATTAATTTTGGAGTAAGAATTTAGACTTTCACAGGGGGATGTGTAACAAAGTTTCCTGTAAACTCCCCATCTACCACTCATCCTCTATGTAGATAACATGGTCATTTAATGATCAAATCAGTCTCATAGCAACATTCAGTCCTAAGTCCAGTCAGACTTGCATAAACTCCAGTAATGTCACATGAAGCATAAACTTCTTCTCAACCCCTCCAAGATTAAAACTATGCTTTTTAGAACTCCACAGAAATATCATCAAGCATCTGACTCTATCATTGACTTACACAACCATATCTTAGAAACTACCTCCATCTTCAGATACCTAGGATTGCAGTTTGATCAATCTTTAAACTTCCATTTTCACATAGAGAGAGACTGAGAGCAAAGATAAGCTCCCTTCTCTTCTGAAAAAAAAGCTCATATAGAATATGAGCTACCTGTTCTCACATCTGACTCCAATAAAAAGTCCACTACACTCCAGATAATTTCCAACAGCATCTGCCAATTCATTACAAACTCACATCTCCATGAGCACCACTGTATCACTCTAGAAAAAGTTAAATGGTTACCCATAAAAACAAAGATCTAATCTTGTATTAGGTTCCCAACTCTACAAACTACTCCAATTCAAGACATTTACTCCCCTTGCTAAATTTCTTGATCCAACCTGAGACACTACTCATAAGTTAAACTAACTCTAAAACCAATGCTAACCACTGCACCACAGTGGCCGCCCGGCATTGGAGATGAAATAAGAGGCAAAATTAGTAAAGCAGAGCAAGATGGTCCCAATGAGTGTCTTCAACAGTGGATCAGATTAATTTTTAGAAAAAAATAACATTTTGTTTAAACATCAAGAAACAAAGCTTAGTCAATAAACATTGAATAAACCACTTAATAAATGGCATTAGAAGGAAATAAGATAGATGCATTAACATCAACAATGGAAGTAACAACACACAACTTCCAAAACTCTCATCTGATACAAATATAATAAAAAGATGGCATTCAGTGCTATAAGCAGCATGAAGTTAAGCGTCTGATTACAGTACTGAGGTCTTAATGTACCTAACATGTTCATATCTCTAACACATATGCCTCAACAGAAATGACATGGCGGAGGGTTCCGGAGTCACAGTAACGATGAAAAGACTAACTCGTTGCATTTTAGTGTCTTGCTATTACTTAAAGGTGCAAGTTCTTACTCTTTTCATACTACAGTCTAACACTGTATAAGTGTTGGTAAGATGCCTCAGGCAGTCTTCTCCATCAAAGTGCTTTGAGCAATCAGAAGCATATTTCAGATTGCTGTGGCTTTCCCAAAAAGTACATTGTTTAAAGATAACTGTCAGTCATCACAGTGTAGTCAAAGTGATCTCCTTCTTGATAAGTTCAGGTAGGTCACAAGTTTTAATGAGATTTCAATAGTCAGAGTACACTGCTGTCTAGGAGAAAGGAAAATAATTGTTCAAATCTGTTCTAAGGTAGTGTTTATTCAAAATGAAATTTTGTGGGCCTTTAACCATGGCCAGTTACAAGCAGGTAGGTGGTTCAGGCCTCTTTGCACTGCCATTAACAGTCTAATAGTCTACCCATCCACTGTTGTAAATTTAGCTGAAGTTGCCAACCATTTCTGAATCAGATTAAAGGTCTTGAAGTAAAATTATTGTAGATCAATGTACCCCTAGAATTTTATCACAAAGCATGTAGGGCACAATTATTTCTAAAGTCTTTTCCTAAATTTGTATTAATTTACTAAAATTGGGAGGTATGACGGCTAAAAAAATATAAAAATTATTGTGTTTAAGTGTCTTTGAAAAAAAGACTGCCAAATTCCTAAATTTACAAGACATCATCTCAGTGAGGTAGTTAATATGTCTCTAAGGAAGATAGACTCCAGTTGGACATACTGCTAGAGGTACATCATAACTTGCCATGATCTAGGCCACAGTCATTGAAAAAGAGGGATTTTGTTGGACGATTTTCTCAATGGTCCCCTACTGTCCATTGAGCCTTTCCTCCAGCTGCCCCAAAGACTTGTGTGTTCCTCTAAGCAAGAACGCTTTGGCCATTTTTTTCCCCTGGGTGGTGACAGCCAGATACAATGAAATGAGTTGCTATGATCTGCACAGTGGATCACAGATTTTGCTAGAAGCAGCAGTCCCTATGTATGCTCATAGCATCCAAGGGAAAAACTTGTAATAGTCCAACTTATGAGATATGTCCACACATCTACATACATCACACTCATAGGCTCTGCCCTCTTTTGTGACATAGAACAAGGGGTGAGGATTTGTTAAGATGTATTATATTAGTATGTGAAGTTTCTGTAGCATATACCATGTGCTGCAGATGTGGTAAGCAGCTAAAGAAAGCTGTAAAATGTGAAAAAAAAGAAATACAGAACTATATACAGCAAGTACTTTCCTCACCTAATTAATGTATGTTAAGGACATATTTGACAACTACAGCAAGAAGGAAACTGCCTGCCTTGCAAGAATATAGAGCATAGGCCTCCCTTGTGGGGTAGGCGACAAAGGTAGTGGCATTCTGCTACAAAAATAACAAAAAAAAAAAAAAAAAAAAACAAACAAAACTACAAAAGTAATTTCTGAAAGCTAAGTTTCAAGATATAGTACTATGGAGTATAAAATTAGTATCTAAAAGCAGAAACTTGTTTATTTGGTTGTTGTTTCTTTCGGCTTTTCCCGGTTAGGGGTCGCCACAGCGGAGCTCCGGTACGCTAATGATTGGCAGTAGATTTTTACGTGCTGGCTTGCCGGGCCTAATGCACAACCTTCAACGAAGGAACACCCATTCATGCATGTCGCCACACAGAAGACGCTCTAACTGAGAATCGAAAGGGCAACGTCTAACTGTGAGGCGACAACGCTACCACAGCACCTTGGTATTCACTGGAAATAAATCTTTGTTCCAGGGAGCTAAGCTTTCTGAAACAAAATTATTACCACAAAAATGAAAACATGAAACTTCCTTCTGAATGATGAGTAAACAAAAATGTCAGGAAACTATTTATGCATTTTGCTTGCAGATAAGCAACAAAATGTATTAGACGGTGCATTTATTTCAAAAAGGCGAGTTTAACAATGAAGACAGATAGCCAGGAAAATAAAAGAAATACCAGATTTTGAAAATAACATTCAGAAGCATGCTTGTATTTATTTTATTGTAGTCTGTAAACTCCAAACTGTAAAAGTTAATACATGCCTGCATCTCATTTTATACAGTGAAGATCCTTACTGGAGTATGAGGGTGACGAATAGTAGAACAAAATACAGTCAGGCTGTCTACAAAGACTGACTAGCTCATGTTTTATGTATAGTTAAGCACATAGATGGTTAGACCAGAGCATAATCTGGCCATGTTCAGTCAAGACTGGGTGCTACAGCTCCAGGTGTGTACATCAGATAAGCAAGGGATTTGATCAAAAAGGGCTCTTTGAATGTGTTTTGCCAAATTCACTCTATCTACTTGTAAGTTGTACAAGAACAGGGCTTGCATGTTATACTGCCTGCACCTGTGATTCATTGGTTTGTGAATCCCCAGAACAGGATAATTGTAAATGAAGCTGACTACATGCAAGCCAACATTAGAGAACAGAAATATCTCTTTTCACCATCACTACTGTTTTTGCTCTCCAAAGCCACCTGTCTTCATAGTCAGAGGAAGTTAGGAACATAACAAACTTCTTTTACAGGACATATCCTTCTAAATCATAACATTCCATCAAAGATGCAAACTTTATTCATTATAAGCTTCTCCCTCAATACCAGGGTAAGCTATATTCCTAAATGTGAACCAATACCTGTTCCTAACTTACATCTCCTTACTTTCCTTGCTTCAGTCACTTCCATACTTCTAGCAATTTCTTTCCCCTGGCTTTCTCTCAGACTGTACCTTAAACCTGCATTTCTCTGACTTTGTATTGCAATTCCTGTTTGTATTATACTAACTTACATTTAATTTCTCTATCAATTGGCTAAAAGTTCTGCTAAATCATTATTATATGATTTGTATCTATTCTTATCCAATGTTTTCATATTATGTCTAATTTGGCATAATTGTTTTAATGGTAGCTTTTTATTTTTTTTAAAGAATGTAAAATTATTGTTCTTAAGACGTTTTGTAATACTTTGGAATGTTTCTTCCCAGGCGTCTGCTGAAAAGGGACTCCTACCCAGATTTTCCCAGTAATCAAATGTCAGTAAATAAAATAAATACATAGACAATGAGTCAGGCAAGTCATGTTCTAAGACCATGTTTAGTAAGGATTCAGAGTTTAATGGGGATAATAAATGGTTGTGGATTAACTCCAATCTGGAAACCAGCTCAGAGTAGCATGGTCTTGTCAGTTATTACTTTTTTCCCCTCTTATCATTGGGTCTTGGTTCCACTTTCTGGATATAGAAGTAAGATTATTAGATAAAACAGTGCATTTCCTTAAAATATTGCAACTTCCTCTAGATATTAAAGGCTGATAAGTATGTTGTACTGCTAATGTAAAGACGGTATAACATGAAAAGCAGTATTGACAAAACATTGCCTATTAATGCATATTTTTAATCTAAGGGATAAAAGCTTTTTATCGGGATATAAAAAGAATTTCTATAATCTTATTCTATTCCCACTTGTTTAACTGATATAACTAGTTTTCTGAATGAGTACTGGAGTTATGTAAGACCTGTCTTAAATGGCCTGACGTATACATCGATAAAGCCATCCTGGAGCCTGTTTTCTTTCTCTGGACTGATATAATCTCTTCAGTGTGAGAGAAATGTCTTCTCCTATTAGCATTGTCAGTTTGCCTTTAATAAAATCCACCAGATCAATTTCTTATCTCCTGTCAAGTAAACCAATAATACTTATGTCATTCCAATGACTGCAATGTTCAGTATCTTCAAGACTGGCTTCTAGGGTTGTCACTCCATGATGGAGGTTTTCATTGTCACTAAACCTCTATTTGATATATTTCAGCATTTTGTCTTTCTCATGCAAATGAGCATCTTTTAAAGGGTACACAATTTTTGTTCATGGTAGTGTTAGAGGAGTGTACTAAATGCATCATTTGAGTTTAAATAATATAGACTTCATGCCTTCTTGTTTTCATAGTGTACCAATTCATGTACCAATGTCCATTCTTGCAGCTCATTGAAAAGTGATATTAGAATGTATTGCTGTTTTTCCTTAGAAGGTCAATTGCAGAAGCATTTATAAACATATAGTTGACTTCAGTGATTTCTATTCTGAACACGGTCAAGGCTTATTGTACCTCAGCATTGTTCTGAATCTGTAATCAATCTCTTTCCAATCAAAATGTAGTGGAATTTCAGACAATGAACCCATGGTGTTGATAATTAAGCTACTGTGATGTCCATGCTGCTGTTTTACCTGCCACCCTGTGAAGTGAATTTTCATGACTTCTTAGGGCTCCACACAGTTAAACCATACAAGGTTTTAGCTTAAAAGATTTGAACTTCAGACAGGTTATTCAAAGAGGGGTGCAACTCAGTCGTAAGGCATTAGTTAAGAAAATCACAGGCTCTCACAGTATCTAACTTAATTCCACTTTTCTAACTATAAGTAATAGGGTGTTTCATTTAGTGGTACATCAACACCTGAATGCAGACAGTCAGCAAGACTTCTCAGAATGCTAAAATATCAAGAGTGTGCTGAGAAGGACTCAAACATTAAACCAAGAAACTGTGGACATTTCAGGTGGTAATTTAGATTCTGTCAGGAAAGATGCATATCTGGGAAGAACCCGCAGTAAAAAGGACATTCTCTAAAGAGTATCAAATATATTCTTGGGGAGTAGTGACCATGGAGGAATTAAAGATAAATGCATGACCATCTTAAATTAGGGAAGGGGCGATTTGTACATTACCACACTGACTGGAGAATGAACGTTTTCCAGAAGGGTGTTAACATATAAGAGATGCCTGCTGAAAAATTATTCTGTCACTTCATGGCAGCATATTAAACTGACATTGATCTCAGACTGTAACCGAGATAACATCTGCCATTACTTTATGCTCACTAAGTAGCATTTTTGTTATTTAACAAGTGCAAAATAAAAAAAAAAAAAAATAGAAAAGTGTGTTTGTGTGTTTATATCTGCATGCATGCGCCATTGAGACTCAGAAGACCCCTGAGTGGGCGTTATTTACACAATAACACAGACTCTGTTGGACATTATTGCTTGCTTAACAGACAGTGCTAAACATTGATTGGGATGATATGCATGTTTCAGAAAGATGTAAGGAAGAGTTGTTTTACATTACTTTACCCTTTGTATATCGAATAATGTAATGGTGTTTTGATAAAAAGCATTTTAATTTGAATTTAAAAGTGAAATCAGCCCCTGATGAGAGAAAAATAATGATGTGGTATTGCTGAAAGATGTATCAGCATACGTGATAGTGTGGAAGAATTACATGAGCCAAACTAGGAATGAGGAAGGCTCCATAGATAGAGGGGAGTGTTCATGCAAGAAAACAGCTGCAGAAGCAACCTGTCAACCAGAGCATGCAGAAAAGAATGAGTAGAGAAGGGTTGTAAAAGCAGCAGGAACAAAACATAGAAGAAAGTGTCATAGCACTTTGCGTGGTTGTACTACAGATACTGTAACCAAAAAGCAGATAATTAAAGCATTTTTATAAAAGAGAACCAGACCACCATGGAGAAGTGGGTACAGAATTGTAGCATGCAGTATGCATTAATGTGTATGTTCAAGCAGAGATGATAAGTCATTCAGCCTCACTGATTGGTGAGGAGAACAATGATCTACAGACCAATAAGAAGTAACACACACTCATAGATCACATGACATAGTCAGTTGATCTAACAGGGGTCAGCCTGATGTGTGATGGAGATCGTTAGCCTGCATTCTGATAAGTAGAACTGGTTATTATTAAATGTTGTTTTACATCACTCACACTTGTGCAGCTGTGAAAAATGAAAGAAAGAACAGAAGGAGAGGATAAGCCAGTTAAAGAATTACAGTATAATGTGTGTGTGTGTGTGTGTGTGTGTGTGTGTGTGTGTGTGTGTGTGTGTGTGTGTGTGTGTGTGTGTGTGTGTGTGTGTGTGTGTGTGTGTGTGTGTAAATATATATATATATATATATATATATATATATATATATACACACATATAAGACAGAGTATTAATTATTAATACTGTTATTAATATATGCTATGTTATGCTATTTATTTATTTTATTATTTATATTTGTTTACCAAGGTAGTGCACTGATCACTACTGACCAATTTTAGGCTCAGCCTGGGTGAAATATAAAACATTTCACAAGCAAAAAATATAGAAATGTAAGAATAACAGACTAGTTCAGACTAACTGCATAGAAATAACTGTGAATATACATTCCTGTGAGCAAACACAGTGCAATGTACAATCAAGTAGAGTATAATGTACAATATACATACTAGTTGCTAAAGTGGGTCAATCTTCATGGAATCTTGAGAGAGGAGAAGAGATTTGGAAAGGAGGCAGGTTACATAATATGTCCTGTGTTAAAGCAGGAGCATTTGGCTTGGATGAAGAATTGCTTTTTGAGTTGCATTCTGAATTTAGAATAAGTGTTGATTTCCTTAATGTTAGTGGGGAGAGTTTGTCAAAGACTAGGTACCTGAGGGGAGAAAGCATGTGCAGTGCTGTGGAGTTTGGTACTAGGGGGATGAGAGTTGGTGTGATGGAGCATGTGCAGTGCTGCGGAGTTTGGTACTAGGGGGATGAGAGTTGGTGTGACAGAGCATGTGCAGTGCTGTGGAGTTTGGTACTAGGGGGATGAGAGTTGGTGTGACAGAGCATGTGCAGTGCTGTGGAGTTTGGTACTAGGGGGATGAGAGTTGGTGTGACAGAGCATGTGCAGTGCTGTGGATTTTGGTACTAGGGGAATGAAAGGTGGTGTAACAGAGCATGTGCAGTGCTGTGGAATTTGGTACTAGGGGGATGAGAGTTGGTGTGACAGAGCATGTGCAGTGCTGTGGAGTTTGGTACTAGGGGGATGAGAGTTGGTGTGACAGAGCATGTGCAGTGCTGTGGAGTTTGGTACTAGGGGGATGAGAGTTGGTGTGACAGAGCATGTGCAGTGCTGTGGAGCTTGGTTCTAGGGGTAATGAGAGTTGGTGTGACAGAGCATGTGCAGTGCTGTGGAGTTTGGTTCTAGGGGGGATGAGAGTTGGTGTAACAGAGCATGTGCAGTGCTGTGGAGTTTGGTTCTAGGGATAACGAGAGGTGGTGTAACAGAGCATGTGCAGTGCTGTGGAGTTTGGTTAAAGGGGGGATGAGAGTTGGTTTGACAGAGCATGTGCAGTGCTGTGGAGTTTGGTACTAGGGGGATGAGAGTTGGTGTGACAGAGCATGTGCAGTGCTGTGGGGTTTGGTTCTAGGGGAAATGAGAGGTGGTGTGACAGAGCATGTGCAGTGCTGTGGAGTTTGGTTCTGGAGGGATGAGAGTTGGTGTGACAGAGGATGTGCAGTGCTGTGGAGTTTGGTACTAGGGGGATGAGAGTTGGTGTGACAGAGCATGTGCAGTGCTGTGGGGTTTGGTTCTATGTGGGTAATAAGAGGTGGTGTGACAGAGCATGTGCAGTGCTGTGGAGTTTGGTTCTGGAGGGATGAGAGTTGGTGTGACAGAGGATGTGCAGTGCTGTGGAGTTTGGTACTAGGGGGATGAGAGTTTGTGTGACAGAGCATGTGCAGTGCTGTGGGGTTTGGTTCTAGGGGTTATGAGAGTTGGTGTGATACAGCATGTGCAGTGCTGTGGAGCTTGGTTCTAGGGGTAATGAGAGTTGGTGTGACAGAGCATGTGCAGTGCTGTGGAGTTTGGTTCTAGGGGGGATGAGAGTTGGTGTAACAGAGCATGTGCTGTGCTGTGGAGTTTGGTTCTAGGGATAATGAGAGGTGGTGTAATAGAGCATGTGCAGTGCTGTGGAGTTTGGTTATAGGGGGGATGAGAGTTGGTTTGACAGAGCATGTGCAGTGCTGTGGAGTTTGGTACTAGGGGGATGAGAGTTGGTGTGACAGAGCATGTGCAGTGCTGTGGGGTTTGGTTCTAGGGGAAATGAGAGGTGGTGTGACAGAGGATGTGCAGTGCAGTGGAGTTTGGTACTAGGGGGATGAGAGTTGGTGTGACAGAGCATGTTCAGTGCTGTGGGGTTTGGTTCTAGGGGTTATGAGAGTTGGTGTGATACAGCATGTGCAGTGCTGTGGAGCTTGGTTCTAGGGGTAATGAGAGTTGGTGTGACAGAGCATGTGCAGTGCTGTGGAGTTTGCTTCTGGGGGGATGAGAGTTGGTGTAATAGAGCATGTGCAGTGCTGTGGAGTTTGGTTCTAGGGATAATGAGAGGTGGTGTAACAGAGCATGTGCAGTGCTGTGGAGTTTGGTTCTAGGGGGGATGAGAGTTGGTGTGACAGAGCATGTGCAGTGCTGTGGAGTTTGGTTCTAGGGGTAATGAGAGTTGGTGTGACAGAGCATGTGCAATGCTGTGGAGTTTGATACTAGGGGAATGAGAGGTGGTGTGACAGAGCATGTGCAGTGCTGTGGAGTTTGGTACTAGGGGAAATGAGAGGTGGTGTGACAGAGCATGTGCAGTGCTGTGGAGTTTGATACTAGGGGAATGAGACTTGGTGTAACAGAGCATGTGCAGTGCTGTGGAGTTTGGTACTAGGGGGATGAGAGTTGGTGTGACAGAGCATGTACAGTGCTGTGGAGTTTGGTTCTGGGGGGATGAGAGTTGGTGTAATAGAGCATGTGCAGTGCTGTGGAGTTTGGTTCTAGGGATAATGAGAGGTGGTGTAACAGAGCATGTGCAGTGCTGTGGAGTTTGGTTCTGGGGGATCTGAGTTGGTGTAATAGAGCATGTGCAGTGCTGTGGAGTTTGGTTCTAGGGATAATGAGAGGTGGTGTAACAGAGCATGTGCAGTGCTGTGGAGTTTGGTTCTAGGGGGGATGAGAGTTGGTGTGACAGAGCATGTGCAGTGCTGTGGAGTTTGGTTCTAGGGGTAATGAGAGTTGGTGTGACAGAGCATGTGCAATGCTGTGGAGTTTGATACTAGGGGAATGAGAGGTGGTGTGACAGAGCATGTGCAGTGCTGTGGAGTTTGGTACTAGGGGAAATGAGAGGTGGTGTGACAGAGCATGTGCAGTGCTGTGGAGTTTGGTACTAGGGGAATGAGACTTGGTGTAACAGAGCATGTGCAGTGCTGTGGAGTTTGGTACTAGGGGGATGAGAGTTGGTGTGACAGAGCATGTACAGTGCTGTGGAGTTTGGTACTAGGGGGATGAGAGTTGGTGTGACACAGCATGTGCAGTGCTGTGGAGTTTGGTACTAGGGGGGATGAGAGTTGGTGTGACAGAGCATGTGCAGTGCTGTGGATTTTGGTACTAGGGGAATGAGAGGTGGTGTAACAGAGCATGTGCAGTGCTGTGGAATTTGGTACTAGGGGGATGAGAGTTGGTGTGACAGAGCATGTGCAGTGCTGTGGAGTTTGGTACTAGGGGGATGAGAGTTGGTGTGACAGAGCATGTGCAGTGCTGTGGAGTTTGGTACTAGGGGGATGAGAGTTGGTGTGACAGAGCATGTGCAGTGCTGTGGAGTTTGGTACTAGGGGGATGAGAGTTGGTGTGACAGAGCATGTGCAGTGCTGTGCAGTTTGGTTCTGGGGGGATGAGAATTGGTGTAACAGAGCATGTGCAGTGCTGTGGAGTTTGGTTCTGGGGGGATGAGAGTTGGTGTGACAGAGGATGTGCAGTGCTGTGGAGTTTGGTACTAGGGGGATGAGAGTTGGTGTGACAGAGCATGTGCAGTGCTGTGGGGTATGGTTCTAGGGGTTATGAGAGTTGGTGTGATACAGCATGTGCAGTGCTGTGGAGCTTGGTTCTAGGGGTAATGAGAGTTGGTGTGACAGAGCATGTGCAGTGCTGTGGAGTTTGGTTCTAGGGGTGATGAGAGTTGGTGTAACAGTGCATGTGCAGTGCTGTGGAGTTTGGTTCTAGGGATAATGAGAGGTGGTGTAACAGAGCATGTGCAGTGCTGTGGAGTTTGGTTCTAGGGGGGATGAGAGTTGGTGTGACAGAGCATGTGCAGTGCTGTGGAGTTTGGTTCTAGGGGTAATGAGAGTTGGTGTGACAGAGCATGTGCAGTGCTGTGGAGTTTGGTACTAGGGGAATGAGAGGTGGTGTGACAGAGCATGTGCAGTGCTGTGGAGTTTGGTACTAGGGGAAATGAGAGGTGGTGTGACAGAGCATGTGCAGTGCTTTGGAGTTTGGTACTAGGGGAATGAGAGGTGGTGTAACAGAGCATGTGCAGTGCTGTGGCGTTTGGTACTAGGGGGATGAGAGTTGGTGTGACAGAGCATGTGCAGTGCTGTGGAGTTTGGTACTAGGGGATGAGAGTTGGTGTGACAGAGCATGTGCAGTGCTGTGGAGTTTGGTACTGGGGGGATGAGAGTTGGTGTGACAGAGCATGTGCAGTGCTGTGGATTTTGGTACTAGGGGGAATGAGAGGTGGTGTAACAGAGCATGTGCAGTGCTGTGGAATTTGGTACTAGGGGGATGAGAGTTGGTGTGACAGAGCATGTGCAGTGCTGTGGAGTTTGGTACTAGGGGGATGAGAGTTGGTGTGACAGAGCATGTGCAGTGCTGTGGAGTTTGGTACTAGGGGGATGAGAGTTGGTGTGACAGAGCATGTGCAGTGCTGTGGAGTTTGGTACTAGGGGGATGAGAGTTGGTGTGACAGAGCATGTGCAGTGCTGTGGAGTTTGGTTCTGGGGGGATGAGAATTGGTGTAACGGAGCATGTGCAGTGCTGTGGAGTTTGGTTCAGGGGTGATGAGAGTTGGTGTGACAGAGGATGTGCAGTGCTGTGGAGTTTGGTACTAGGGGGATGAGAGTTGGTGTGACAGAGCATGTGCAGTGCTGTGGGGTTTGGTTCTAGGGGTTATGAGAGTTGGTGTGATACAGCATGTGCAGTGCTGTGGAGCTTGGTTCTAGGGGTAATGAGAGTTGGTGTGACAGAGCATGTGCAGTGCTGTGGAGTTTGGTTCTAGGGATAATGAGAGGTGGTGTAACAGAGCATGTGCAGTTCTGTGGAGTTTGGTTCTAGGGGGATGAGAGTTGGTGTAACAGAGCATGTGCAGTGCTGTGGAGTTTGGTTCTAGGGGTATTGAGAGTTGGTGTGACAGAGCATGTGCAGTGCTGTGGAGTTTGGTACTAGGGGAATGAGAGGTGGTGTGACAGAGCATGTGCAGTGCTGTGGAGTTTGGTACTAGGGGAAATGAGAGGTGGTGTGACAGAGCATGTGCAGTGCTGTGGAGTTTGGTACTAGGGGAATGAGAGGTGGTGTAACAGAGCATGTGCAGTGCTGTGGAGTTTGGTACTAGGGGGATGAGAGTTGGTGTGACAGAGCATGTGCAGTGCTGTGGAGTTTGGTACTAGGGGGATGAGAGTTGGTGTGACAGAGCATGTGCAGTGCTGTGCAGTTTGGTTCTGGGGGGATGAGAATTGGTGTAACAGAGCATGTGCAGTGCTGTGGAGTTTGGTTCTGGGGGGATGAGAGTTGGTGTGACAGAGGATGTGCAGTGCTGTGGAGTTTGGTACTAGGGGGATGAGAGTTCGTGTGACAGAGCATGTGCAGTGCTGTGGGGTTTGGTTCTAGGGGTTATGAGAGTTGGTGTGATACAGCATGTGCAGTGCTGTGGAGCTTGGTTCTAGGGGTAATGAGAGTTGGTGTGACAGAGCATGTGCAGTGCTGTGGAGTTTGGTTCTATGGGGGATGAGAGTTGGTGTAACAGAGCATGTGCAGTGCTGTGGAGTTTGGTTCTAGGGATAATGAGAGGTGGTGTAACAGAGCATGTGCAGTGCTGTGGAGTTTGTTTCTAGGGGGAATGACAGTTGGTGTGACAGAGCATGTGCAGTGCTGTGGAGTTTGGTTCTAGGGGTAATGACAGTTGGTGTGACAGAGCATGTGCAGTGCTGTGGAGTTTGGTACTAGGAGAATGAGAGGTGGTGTGACAGAGCATGTGCAGTGCTGTGGAGTTTGGTACTAGGGGAAATGAGAGGTGGTGTGACAGAGCATATGCAGTGCTTTGGAGTTTGGTACTAGGGGAATGAGAGGTGGTGTAACAGAGCATGTGCAGTGCTGTGGAGTTTGGTACTAGGGGAATGAGAGGTGGTGTAACAGAGCATGTGCAGTGCTGTGGAGTTTGGTACTAGGGGAATGAGAGGTGGTGTAACAGAGCATGTGCAGTGCTGTGGAGTTTGGTACTAGGGGAATAAGAGGTGGTGTAACAAAGCATGTGCAGTGCTGTGGAGTTTGGTACTAGGGGAATGAGAGGTGGTGTAACAGAGCATGTGCAATGCTGTGGAGTTTGGTACTAGGGGAAATGAGAGGTGGTGTAACAGAGCATGTGCAGTGCTGTGGAGTTTGGTACTAGGGGAAATGAGAATTGGTGTGACTTGTGAGTTGTGTCTCAAGCTGTATGACAAGGTTTCTTCTGAAGTCTAGCTGCAACTAGCTATAGCTATAACTATGTTATATATTGTATATAGTAATACAGTTGTACAATAGGAGCATTGAGTGAGTAAGGAAAACTGAATAAAGAAAAACAATTGATGAGTAAAATTAACAATCAAATCACAACTGAACAATAAGGGCAGAGATACAAAATGAAAAGTGGCAAATTGCATCTAAAACAAGCACTTCAGGGAGTGTGGCATTTTGTCAGCTCCATTATTGTTATGGTTTGTAATATCAGAATATCAGCATCATAGTGCATTAGATTAAATGTATTTTTTAGTGTGTGTTATGCGATTGCAGTTTTCTTTGTTTTTGCTTTGAAGCATGGATCCACATGATTGTTAATGGAACTGAAATGCAGGTGCAGTTGAAATATATTGCTTTCAGAGATGGAGGCAGGATGTCTTGCCTATTGGGGTGGACAGTTATGGTGGACATTGGACAAATGCAGACCTCATATGGAAGAAACTTAATGCACAAGTATTAGGCAGATATCACGGTAAGAAACAGGATTAGAAGACGGTAGGAGGTGAAGGAGTTGTATGTGCTGCCTGAAAGATTAAGATTTAATTATCTGTCCCTGACAGAAGAAGCCTAAGTAAAACAATAGGCCAAAATTGAGGAATCCGAATGCCCAGCCATTATAAGATTATGGGTCCCTATCAATTCAGTGAAAAATCAGTTCATCGAACTGCATTTTCAGTGTTATTACATTGAACATGCCATTCATCGAATTGTTCATACTGAGATCGTGGCACAGTGAGGATCAGGAAATTTGCCCTTCCCCCACTCTAGTGCAATTTCAGAGCTGATATATATAATTAATGGGGGTGGGGTTGCACAGCCATTTGTTGAAGTGACGGACCACTGAAGTGATATAGACCCAAGATTACTAGGGTTGTGGAGGTCAGCAGAAAAGCAAAGTAAAGGGCAAGTGACTGGACGCTATAAGGCTATTAAAGAAAGGGATGAGTAGGTCTCTTAGGAACTGAGTGAGAAGTGGGTAAGGTAGCTAGACATTACAACAGATAAGAAACAATGGTATCATTCTGGTCCTCAGTTTGGACAGCCATTAGGTTGAGGAAATTTAGGATTTTTTCCCTAGATGTTTCTACATAAATATTTTGTCAAGAATGTTTCCTGGAGCAACACCTCTTGGCAAGTGGTGTGCTAAGCAACAGACTGGAGACTGGAGGCATATTTTTTTTACCTGTCCAGAGAGAGACAGCAGTATAAAAAGGATCTGGGTGAGATTATTGCAGACACAGAGGGAGAAGGTCTCAACCTGAGGATAGATGACTCCTAGGAACGGACATTACTTAATCAGCCAGTGGGAGTAAAGAGTTGGTGATTGAGCTGCTGCTTCTGCTGTGGAAAAAGTGATCACTAGGTCCTGGAAACATATATATATATATATATATATATATATATATATATATATATATATATAAAATGACTGAAGGGTGCATATTTTGTAGATATTATACAATGGTATGAGACAGAGGAGGTAATGCTTTTTGTCAACAAAACTGAGAAACACAGCAGGAAGTGGCAGCTTTGGAATGAGATAAAGGCCAAAGTTCGAACTAAGGAGAGTAAGCAAATGTCTTTCTTGTCATCCACGGAGGGGGAGAGCAGTTGTAGGTACTGTACAGTTTTTATAATCCTGAAATATGATAGTGAGCTAATAATTGTTCTACTGTATACTTAAAGAACAATCAGCACTTAAAATCTTAAAGTCCAAGATGATATAATATTGGTTAGTTAAAGATTAAGACATAAATATTGACAATGAATCCAATCTAAGTTTAATGTATATATTATTATTATCTATGCCTTAATTTTGCTGCTGTCCTTTTAATAGCATTGTTATTTTTAAGAACACGATCCATTGTTGTGTGTGTGTGTGTGTGTGTGTGTGTGTGTATGTGTGTGTGTGTGTGTGTGTGTGTGTGTGTGTGTGTGTGCATGCGTGCGTGTTTGTGCTTTCATTTTTCATGTTGGAATATTACAGTTTATCGTGCAATAAAGTTCTCTACAATAAAAAAAAAAGAAATGTATTGTTGTTGGCAATGGAAGAATGCAAACATGATGAAGAAATGCATTTCTATTACTTATTTGCTTTTCTTGCCATGTTGTGCAATCATGGAGTTAGTATATATTTAAGTGAAGGGTGTGTGGGGTGAACACATCACACAGATGATTGTCCCCCTGCAACCCCCGGCAAAAAATGTATTTTTTTATTTGTTTTGCTTTATTTTATTTTATTTGCTCATTTGTGTATCACTGAAATACTTTGTTGTATCATAATAGATATGTTGGATTCAATGTTAATGGATGCTGTAGCATTTTCACCATTCTAACATCATGAATCCAGAAAATCAAGTACAGGCTAGCTCTATGTCCTAGCAAGACAGAGACCTGACTACAGTGTAGATGATATTGGTTCTTAACATCATCTAGATACAAGAGGAGCTGGTCAGGGATGAAAAAGAGTGACATAGCAGGGTCCTTGTCTATCCCCAGTGGGAAGAGAAGGAGTTGGGATTCTTGGGCATGTATCCTGCCCAGGCTCATCTTTGAAAACTGGAGACTGAATAGGAGGTATCTACTTGCAGAGGAGAAAATTCAGATTATGAGTTCAATTCCCTGCAGAAACAAGTCACATCCCTGTGCTAACCCATTACATGCCCACTCCTTGAATGAAAGCAGGGCAGGGACAGGACAGTAAACATGCTAGGGCTTAAAAGAGAACCCCCAAAACGGCTACCAAGATGATACTCATGTTACAGCTGAACTACATTGATGGATTAGATGATCTGTAAGCACAGGAGCAAAAAATAAAGGAAATAAATAGGGCAGGCCAGAAGATTTAATGTCAGGATGACTTAATGGTGGCATTTGTTCTTCTCAATTACTTTACTTAATTTATCCTACTTTTTTTTCCTATTTACGTAATTGTATTTATTCATGCCTCTTTACACTAATACGTCTGTTATTGCACCTTGAATGTTGTGTTTTCTTCATGCACATAAAGCACCTACCCTTACTTAGTTTTTTCCTCACGTTCATTTTTTCATATAGTATGCAGTTTCCTGGGTACATCCTCAGTTTGCCTCTAACGTCACACTGCATTCCCTTTAAAAAAGTCAAGTAGTTCCATTTTCTATAAATCCCTCCACCTGACATGCAGACTATCAAACTGATGTGTGCCTTATTGTGCTAGCCTTAAACCATGCAGTACTTAAGAGGTAATCCCTTATTCATTTCAGCCATTGTAATTACTTAAGACTTCAAAGAAGGCACTTACTGTATCATATAGAGAGTAAGTGAGAGGAAGGTAAGACGTTTTTGGGAGACAATCACAGCAAATCATTTTTGGTAAGGGTAACCCTAGCTTATGTCCGTGCTATGCAGGTGTATGGGTAGTGGTTATCAGAGTCATAAGCTAACACTGAAATAAATATAAAGTATGCTGTACTGCAAAAGCACTGGCTACAAAGTTAAACCAGTAAAGTTTCCATCTTGTTTTGAGTGAGACTGCCATTTGACTACATTCTCATTTTGAGATACCCTCTAATATTTCTCTAAAATAGATTGCCAACGTGCATTGTTGCCATTATTTGAATGTCCAAATGAAGTTTTATTTCTTTATTGAACATGGTAGTCCTACTAAGCAAGTGGCCTGTATTCAGGGGAGGCCTATGGCTGTATTTATACTACTAGGTGAAATTTGCCCAGGGCATCAAAGAACGTCCTCTCCTCTTTTTGATAGGTACAGTGGGATATTTTATATCCACCTAGCTACCACTAACTCAAATAGATGAGACTTTGGTTTAGCATCCCATCTGAAGGATGACACACTCTGCAGTCAATCTACCTGGTGTGGGAATAGAACCCACAGCTTTCTGCACTAAAGGCAAGTGTGCAATCTGTTGTGCCACTATCTCTACAAATGCAAGATCTATATTTGTGAGTTCCACTGGGATGAAAAATAAAATGTGATTACAAAAGAAATACAGTAGATATTGCAATGTGTGCTGCACCTCCACATATAGGGGCCTGTGCCTCTCACATCCCACAAAAAGTAGATAGATAGATAAGTAACAATGTTCCCACATTGGAGTAAAGAGAATATTTTAATGAAATGCATTTTTAGAATTAATAATATGTTTCATAGCCATGTTTCCTGTCTTGCTGTTCTGAGGATGCATTATATTCAATGGAATTTAAATGAGAACCCTGCTGTTGGCGTTAACTATTATATACACAGTGGTACTACAGTCTTGAGTCCTTCTTTTTGGATTTTGATTCATTTGTCATGTGACACTACTCTAACTCTTATAGTTTCCTGCTTTCTTAACTATGTACCTAGTGATTAACAGGTGTTTCAGCAAGTGTTTGCACTGTACCAAATCAAATGACTTAAAGCAAATAAAACAACTCTTTTTATTCTCTCTAAGCAAAAAAAAGATAACCTATTTCACTTATTCAAAAATACATAACTTAGGTTTCCAACTAACTGAATAATTTAGTAGTTATAATCCAAAATCAATAATGTAATTATGGTTATTGGCTCAGAGCATAACCCTTTTAACTATAATTTAAATGTTGTGGTTGAAATAACAGAAATATGAATTAAATTAAAGCCTGGAACCATTATATTAAAAGACAGGACTGTAGTAATGAATGCTAGTATTGATAGGCAAATCAACCAAAATGGCCAAAAAATATGGAACAGTATTAATATCAAGTCTACTGTTTAATATTTAATATTTAATTTTCTTGCTTTACTTCAGACCGGACAGTCACAAAAAGTCAACATAATGAGTACTTAAGCTACCTTAGAAAGAACAAGTCATCTGCTGCCCTTATAAAATAGGTATAAATACTTGTTAGTACAAAAAAGCATATCAAATGAAAAAAAAAAATATATATATATATGTATGTGTGTGTGTGTGTGTGTGTGTGTGTGTGTGTGTGTGTGTGTGTGTGTGTGTGTGTGTGTGTGGGTGTGTGTACATATCTTGAATCTACTGCACAGAAAACAATTTAGCAAAAATAAAATGAAACTTAAGACTGTGGACATGGCTATGGAAATTGCATTATTTATTAGAATGACATCATTTGTCTTTGGAGGACAACAAACCAAGACCTTATTGAAAAAATGTAATAGGGTCTATAAATCTGAACTTGATATTTTCTATGGTAGTAACAGCCTTAAGCAGGACTTAATCAAACAAAACAAGGAAAAATGTGTAAGTATAAATTTACAAATCAAACGATTACTTCTTATATGCAGTTTTGGCACTCTGAGACTCTAAGGATTTGTTGAATTTAGCTAACATGGATGCTTTTTGTGACCCTGCAGGTTCACGGACCTTGACACTTTTAAGTCGCACTAGCATAATTTCATTGATAGGCTTAATTGCACACTTTAGTAATGTTAACATGTAGCATGAAGACATTTTTATTTAGACCATACTCTCTTCTGTAGCAAAGGCCAGTGAGAAACATCTAGAATACATGTTTCATATATATATAATGCACACGTTTGTGCATCTGTGTGTCTCTGTCTCTCTCTGTGTTTCCCATGTTCTCTGACAGATGTAAATAGTGTATAACTTGCTATTAACTGGGCAAGCAATTATAGTAGACTCTGATGTATATTTCATTTTATCTAAGACACAGAAATGCATATTTGGTAATGAGTTTATGATGGGGCTGAATGTAATGGTAACCAGTGGTTGTGATGAGGAATAAACTGATCTATAATTGATTTCACCCACATTTGTGTGATATAAACAAATAGGTATATGACAATATATTGAAATGGAACAGCATAAAAAAACAACTGTCTGATGCTTGTAATTTCAAAATAATAACTAAGCAAAAATAATAAATAAAAAAGAAACAATTAAAACGCAGAAGATCATAAAATGAAAATAAATCCTTCAACCCAGTTTGGTAATCCTTCAACCCAAATACTACCACAGCATTCAGATGTAATTAATCTGAATAGTAATAGTATTACAGAAAGGATTTTTCTAAGGTAAGGTGTAGGATTTGTGTCAGGGCAGTGGTGGGTTTAGGATTAGAAAACATTATAAAGGGGTGGCAGGAGGATAAAATTAAAATTGTTAATGTGTGCAATAGATATGAATGACCCTCCAAGACTGTTCCAGTACCACAATTATAGTACTACTTGTGCTTAAAAACCTTTAAAGCTAAGGAAACACTGTCATTTATTTTTTGCGCAAATATGACATTTAAATGGATATTCAATGAATTTTCTACTGAAATTTAAACCAGGTGCCCTTGATATTTTAAATTCACAGAAGTGCTCCTTAAATAAGGTTTGACAACATTTTTTGTTAAGCATTAAATTGTAGAAGCTAGATAAAAGATTTGTATTGGACTGGACTGAAATTATAGAATCCACCAGTTAACTCCAGGACCTAGAAAGGAATTAATAAAAGACCTCCCAAATGAATCTTGAGTAAGAATGAAAAGAGAGTAGCTACTTTCACATAAAGTAACATTCTCATCAGTATATTAATAACCATAAGCTTAGCAGTCCATATGGTGTTAATGTTCAGACAATTTTAGCAGGATAACAAAACTTTATCTGTTAGTATTGCTCTTCAGAGGTATCTGTCAGGACTTTAGAGTGGTAAGACAACATTTTTCTTGCCCTTCTCTCTCTCTCACTCTTTCTCTCTTTCTTTTAGATATCTAAACCATGACCTTTGTACAGAGCTGGATCAATTAGTCAAATGAAGCTGTAGACAGGGTAATGGAACAGGGCCCTCACACCTACCCGCAGCAATTCCAGCATTGCATTACTCATCTCCCTTTCTCTGTCCCCACTTACATTAAATACTGTTCAACCCTGTTAGTGTACATAGTATTTTCTTTCTCACTTTTACAGTGATAACAGATATGTGGTTCAGACCCCTAGTAAAAGCACAAACTTCTTATTGTTTATCACAAACTTTTTGCCCTCCTCTACTTGAATCATTACACCCCTAACACCTTTCCCTCCTGCATTTGAATTAATACATCCCTTTTCACACCCTTTAGACAACTCTTCTCATCTTGATCTTTTTCTAACGGCCCCCATCCACTGCTCTACCCCTGTCATGCATCTCCTGTATACCTAAGTTATAAACCTTCTAGATACATCTATTTGGAACAGGCAGCCTGAATGGAAACAATCCTATACCATGCTCTTTGGCCTATGCTGTTGCCACTATCCTCCTATATTATACAATATTATACAACTTCCTTCAATATACCTCTCAAACACTTTACAACCTATACAATACTAAAATCTCCCTTTATACAAAATATTATAATTAACTTCATTACATATCTTAAACTCCTTGCAAGCCTTTCTTTACTGAAATTAAAGAACACTAAACTTCTTTACAATATAATGTTTCCCTTCTGCAGTAACAATCCATTTACTTCTACAAAAAATTTACAGCTGGAAGAACTGTATAGACTTACAATTGTTGATGTAAATATTTTACTGTATATACCTGTCTTGTAATTATGTTTGTTGTTTCATGAGAAACGTAACTGTTGTTTTTCTGAGATCTGTTTGAAATTTACTCATTAATATAAATGTACTGTGGTGGAGCTTTTCTCCCCAGGCCTCTGCTGAAAATGGGCTCTGCCAAGTCAGACTTTCCTGGTCAAAAATGACAAATAAATAAATGTAAAACTTTGATTTCAAGGTTTATAGCACAAGTACTGATATTTGCTAAACTATACAGTTTCACACTGAAAACAGACCGCATGAGCAACTAAAAATTTCTCTGCCCTTGAGTCTCAGATTTATTAAAAATGCATTAAAACTGTCACTCACTGAAAATACATGGTAATAAAGCACCAGTAGGACAGCCACAGCGTTAAAAATGTTTAATTAGAACATACATGCACTTGTTACTATGTGGGTAAAACCGCTCAGAGGTTGAAGAACATATTAGTAAACATCTTTATGAAATACGTAAAAAGAATGCTATGAATGCCCTGGCCAAGCATGTGATGATATTCCCAGAACATTGGTTTCTTTTTAGAGTCCTACAACCAGTGTATGCTAGTGTTAAAGGGAGTGATACCAACAACTGTCTTGAACAAAAAGAACTTAATTGGATTTTGAGGTTTCACGCACATAAACATCCAGGGCTAAATAACAGTGTCTGCATCAAGCCTGTATTAAAGGGACACAGGCTGAAGAAAGTCTAAGTTTTGTGGTCTGTATATTTAAGCGCTAATTGATTTTTATTGTTGTAGGTTGCTGATTGGTTGTTTCAGTATATTTAAACTGATGGTTTTTACTTGTTTTTAGAAGATCTGATGAAGCGTACTTGATATGCGAAAGCGCTTGTCTTATTTTATGATCTATGTTCTAATTAAAAGTTTTTAACACCGTGGCTGTCCTACTGGTGCTTTATTATCTTTTTTGCCTATTTTCCAGTTGGGACACTTGTTTTTTGTTGGTGATTTCATTCTTACTTCATTGAAAATACATCTGGCCAGAGAAGAATCAAGCATACCTAGGGCACCATGTTGTTTTCAAGCCATTGACCCCTGCATACATCTTAGGACCATGCATACATGTATGTGATCTTGATTCACCTTCCTGATTATATCACATTATAGTCATTTTTTAATACAACAATATTTATTAGAGTGTGTTTTAAATTTGTAGTTTTTAGAAAATTTCCAGTAAGCAGTGAAACAAAATGTATGGGTTCATAGGTTTATAGATCTATACTAGGCTAAATGACCACCATGGTCTTAATAAGCCTAGCCATGCATTCCAACCTAATTGGGTACCTATGTATCATGAGTATTATTAGGAGAGAATATGCTAGTTAGGAAGTTTCTAGAGGTTATGTTGGGGGAGTATGTTAGTTTAGGCATTATTGTCTGCCTCTGTCTATTGGAGACATGGAAGCCAGACCCAGTTTGGCTTTTCAGTTTTCCATCCATTGATCAAGGTTATATTTAAATAGGGTTAGGGATGGACTCTACTTCACATAGATAGGGAGCCTGTTCCAAAGCAAGAGGATCCTCTGAGACACATACAGTAGCTGTCTCACCACCGTGTCTTACTTTTATCACAAGCAAAATTTAAATTCTTGGATCTAGTGGTTCTGATGTGGTTTGTTTCGTGGATCTGCAAAATGTCTATCAGAATTGGATCCGAGGATGCCTTGTATGCCAGGCATAGATCACCTCACAGTAGCCTGTAGGAGACAGAGTATAGAGATAGGGCTTTAAGGCTATCTGTATAGGATAATGTGTTTATACCCTGGACTCTCCTGATAACTTGGTGGGCATTCCAACTGTTGCATATGTCTGGTCAGATACATGCTGAAGGGGGAATTATACTTAATGATGAGTCTGATAAGGGATGAATAAAGTAGCACAATGACTTTCTTGGCCCTGGATGCATTGCCCTTACTTGTACATTGGGCAACTTAGTATGATTTTCTTACTGCTTGGGCATATGTTGGTCAAAGGCCAGATTACTGTCAACATATCCTCCCAGATCCCTGGCTACCAGGTCAAGTCTGGGGGGTGTTTTATCAGTGTAGTAATTAGCTTGGTTGACAGTTTTCCAAAAAGGCACTATAATGCATTTCTTAGCATTGAGTTTTAATCTGTGCCTTTGTAACCAGTCATTTGTCTGTGTCAGAGCCTCTTTTATGATGTTTGTGTGATAGGAGGAATCGGTGATACCTCACAATTTCAGTCATCTGTGACGTTGGTCAGCAAAAGACACTTGCCATTAATTTTTACCCCTGAAAAATAGATGACAAATAGAAATGGCCCCAGCATGGAGCCCAGAGGTACCCTATTGTTGACTGGTCTCTTAGTGGAGGAGGTATTAGCAATCCTGACTTCCTGGGTCCTGTCTGTAAGCCAACCGGAAACCCAGCGAGTTATATAGGGGTTTATGTCCAGTTCAGTGAGTTTGTCAACTATACCCAAGTTGGGTATTGTATTTAATGGCTTAGTCAGGTCCAGGTAGGCAGTATGCACCATTTACCCCTCTCTATTTCCTTGGTGACCTTCTCAAAGAGGTCCACCAGATTTAGTAGGTATTATTTTCCCATGACAAAGCCAAAGTGGGTTGGGTCCAGTGTCTGTAGGTTGCCTATGTCTTTGCTGATCATTTTCATGATAATTCATTCCATGGCTTTATATATTAGGCTAGTCAGACTAATAGGTCTAAAGTATCTGGGCTGGGGTCACTTGATGGTCCAACATTCTGAAGTTGGATAACTGTTGTATTCCTCCAGTCTCATGGTGCAAAGCCTGTCTTGGGGGTATAGTTGAAAAGTGACTCAAGCTGTGCTGATACATCATGTTTTAAGCTATTTAGAAGGCATCGCAGGATACTGTCAGCACCCACAGAGGCTGTGTTTTTGGCTTTAGTATGCATCACGAAGACCTGCTCCCTGTTATTTGTTGGGGGGTTAGGCTACTAGGTATTTTATGTGGTGAGGTAGGGGGGAAGTAGGGTGGTGAAGTTTGAGTTGAATTTTTTAGCTAGCAAATTTTCTATGTCACTCTGCACAGTGAAGGGTGGTACCACTGACCACCAGTTCGGCACATAATATGTGCTGTGCTTGAGGTTTCAGGCATAGTTGTAAAAAAACTTGTGCTTGTTTTTATCCTATGAGGTTATACTGACCTTGTAACAGGCCTAGCTAGACTTAATTAGTCCTCTTAATTTCCTGTTTAGTTTAATTAGACAGCTCCTATTATTATGGGAGTTGCTCTTTCTGATTTTAGCCATGAGTTTCATTCCTTTTATTATATACTCTGTTAAGGTTAGGATTCCACCAGTATGTTTTTTTTTTAGAGATTGTTTTGAGATTACTTCTAGTAGGTACAGTAGCCTGTATACAGCCATTTACATGGTTGTACAGGGTATCTGTATACAATTCCGCATAGGTTGCTGTGAACTTGGGTTTGGGAGGGGCAGTGAATTTTGACAATCTGTCACTTAATAATATGTAGTTTGCTTTGAAATAGTTCCTAACTGTTACAGAGTTTACTGGGGTAACCAAACTGATTTTTATTTTGAAGGAGACAGTTTTGTGGTCCGACCTCACCAGTAAAGATGTTACATTTAAGGTGAGGGGATGCAGTGCTCTCTCATATTGGTGAGAAATAGGTCCAGTATGTTTGAACTTCTTTCGGGAGTGCGTACTATCTGGTCAAGTGTATTTGTGTTAATAAAGTACAGCTGAAGAATAACACCTTTAGTTTTTGGGGGTTTATTTGCTTTGTCAGTAGATTTGTCAATTTGGCATTGCCTGAAAAAGGAACTAAGAGATTGAATAAGGATTTAGCCAATATTCAGATGCCTAGGAGTGATAGGTGCAGGCCATCTTTTGCAAAGCAATGCGGTCTGTTAACCATTTCCTCCCATGCTGACAAATATTGAGTCCCCCTGGAAAGACACCAGAAACTAAGCCTTTATTGCAGCCAATCATCATTTGTTCATACTGTGGCATCATCCCTGATGAAGGAAGAATGCTGTCCAATGTGAGACACATACCTGCCTGAGACACACATTCAGAGAGATCAACAATGTATCTCTTCATATTAGTCCAGACTAGTACCTGACAGGTCATTACCACCCACATTGACTATGACAGAGTCATACTGGTAGCTGTGGTGCAGTGACTTGAGTGCATGCATAGCTTGGTGGTCCGGACTCACCATTATCTTCTCATTCTCCAGTCTGGTGAGTGGGACATCTGTGTGCTGTACACTGGAGCCCCCTGTCATAACAATCCTGGGTAATGTATTTGCTTGCCTTATGGGTTTTTCTCTTGGGAGTTCATTAGGTGTAGACATACGTATGGCGTTTGTTGTTGCTTTTGGCGAGTGCTGTAGAGATTGCTGAGGATGGGTGTTGCTGTTTATAGGCTTAGGAAGTTTTGTAAATAATGACAAAACTACCCATTTCAAAACATTTCAGCCATAAAAGGCCACTCAAACTGCTGTCATTATAATGTCATTATACTCCACCACTATTAGTCAATATGCACAATGTCTGCAGAAGCAAAAGTTGCCTGAATAATTCCACATTAAAGAGAACTATTACTAATGCAGAGGCTGCTGCTGGCAAACAGATTTGCATTTCAGTGCTTCTCCTACAAATACAGTGCCTGCTGCTCTTGAAGAATAAATTGCCTCTGTTACATTTAAAAAAATGGTGTGCTGGTGATGTGCCTTGACATTTCCTCAAATAAATCAGCTATGCCATAGGAAATGGTAAAGAAACAATGACAACAGGTTAATAAGCTATTAGGCATGTAGTCCTGGAAATCCTTAAAGACCAAATTAACAATTGATCCTAAGGACTGTCTTTTTAAGTGATTTGCACAATTTCACACAGTATGTAAATGACTGTGGAAAGATTCAAACTTACACCCTTGCCACAACAGTTTTTAACTAAGTACGGAAGTCCTTTACAATCAGCTATTGTAGAAAAGACACAGTAATATGCAACAATCACTAAGTAATGGACAGTGCTTATCATCATTTTAAATAATGCAAACTGCATGATCTGACAAATGTTAACCCGTTTGCAGTTGCAGGAGGCTGTAAATAATGTACTACAAAAACATATTACTAAAGTGCAGCATGTTTAGTCTATACTACACAATCCAGAATAAAACAAAAAGTTTTAAGACAAATAAATGCTGTAGCAGCTTTTATTAAACAACCTACAAGTAATACAAAAATCAGAAATACTATTGCATACAGCATATTATTTTTGGGGTAGTGGGGGGCTTACCTGCTCACATTACACCTGCATCTCATTTTTGATTTCCCTGTGTGTTCTCTGTCATCAAGAATAGCTATCCTATCTGACAACAGTAATTGCAGATCTGACCTACATGAATGGCTAATAATATTGTATTGTTGTAGCATACACCTCCAGAGTCAGAAAAGACAGATCATGGAAAAATGAGGACCAATACATGGTAATGAATCAGGCCCCAGCTAGCCATACCAGTATCCAATTACTTGGGAGTCTCTCCCCTTTTACCATAATCACTGTTCAAACAGCTCGCTATAATTATTATTTTCTTGGGTGTCCCTCCCCTTTTACCATAATCACTGTTCAAACAGCTCACTATAATTATTATTTTCTTTTTTACTTTTACAATTACCACAACAATTTGGAGTTCATTTAAAACTTTTATTTCAAATTTTACAAAAAAAACAGTGACAGCTATTTTTTAAACAAATCAAACCACTCTCACATTGAAAACAGTCTTAGCATGAGAAATGGTAATCTTCTTTTACCTTGAAACTTAGGTTTAGTTCCATCAACCCATTAAACTGCAAGAGACACACTGTGATTCATACTTAAAAAGCCTGTAGTGAAGAACTAATTAGTGCCTATGTGAAGGGTGCAGGAATTCAAAAGACAAATGTACATCAGATTTTATAACAGCCTGGGACAGCCCACTGGACACATGTCCCTTTTCAGAAGCAGCCCAGGAGTACTGTCTGGTGAAGCAACTTGGCAGAGCCACACATAAGAGAAATGAAGTCTAAGGAAACCAAGCCATGCACAGGAAGCAGTTCTTTAGCAGCTTATAACCTTATTCATCTGCATTAAGTGTTAGACAAGATAATGTGGCACAAACACACTGCATTTCATGTCTGTGTGCCTGCAAGAAACAAACTAAATTAAAAATGTGTTCATAGTTAAACTGTGAACATTAAACTCATAGACTTCATGTTGTCCATTTGATTCACAATTAGATAAGAAATATGCTATTCAACAAAATAAGGAAGCCAAAGATCACATACAAAAAACATGGCTAATATAATGATGCTGCGATTTACCACAATCAAATTTGTTCCTTTGTGCCATAAGTACTCTGGTTCATAGGCAGTTACTAGGCTTGCACTCCAGAGAACCATTGAGGATCCTATCCTGAATTCCCATTTGCCCCAAAGTACTGTCTGTTAAAGTAACTTGCTCAGAAACATGAATATGAGGCAAAATCAGAGATGTTCTGCAAAACTGGAGACAAATAAAAATAGTCTAGTCTAAATCACTGACAAAGTAAACAGAGTAGCAAGTTTTTTATCAACATTTATTTTATTTGCCCCTTAACCCAGTTAACCCCATTATTACAGTGGCCACTTTTCAGGGGAAACCCAAGGTGTTATTTATACTACTACCAGGGAAAATTTGGCCAGGGCATCAGAGAACTTCTACTCTTTACAAGAGGTGCCATTACATCCACTTGAACTGCCTACCTACTATGGGACCTCGGTTTAGCATCCCATCCAAAGGAAACAGAGTCAGGCATGTAGCACTATCCCCCCACCATGCTGTACTGGACAGTCAGCAATCAATCTGCCTGGAGATGGAACCCACAACCTTCTTCACCAAAGACAAGTATGCAGCCTGTTGCATTACTGGCTCTATCAGCCACAGAACTATGAAACTGTGACTGACACTGACAGACTGTAATCTCAAAAGATTTACAAAAAAAAAAAGAAAAAGAAAAACTTAAAGGAAGCCTGGGAGTGGGTTTGGATCTCTAGTATCAGTAATTTAATAATTCCCAATAGAGGGCTTGTGCCAGTTCTAAAGCTTGCAAAATACATTAATTCAGCAAAGGTATTATATCATAACTATGTTCCAGTGCCTTTGTGTTTTTCACTAGTTAGCTGCCAATATATTTATTTAATTCCCATAAATGTCCATGACTGACAAATTAAGTTTAATCTCTTTGTGAGATATATACTGCAAATAATTTTGTTTAAACTTTTCACCTGTTTTGCTTTATTATTGTTAATATTACATGCTTTGCCTTCTTCCTATTGTGCAATGAATGTGCTTTGCCTTTTGGCTTAAGTAATGGCTGAAATGAGTCCTCAAACCAGTTTACTTACCAACTTATAAATAAAATGGAAAGAAAGACATTCACATTATACTCAAGATATTCTGAGGATAAACACACATTCTTTGGCTTTGATCTCTAGCTGAAAGGGGCTATGAGTGATGCGCATTTTATACATATACAAGTAATATTTTGGAAGCATCTATGTTGGAGAGGAACATTTTTATTCTTCTAGCAGCTTAACCTCATAATTCTAAATTTCATTCTACTTTGTTTTCCTTTCTTCTTACTATTTTATTTGTCATACAAATTGCAGGCAATCAGTCATTCCATTCCTTACCTTTTGTACAATGCACTGACCATCAGTATTGTTTTTGTATATCATATTGCTACTTTGTAATATTTGCGTACAAGTGAACACTCACTCATTCTTCCCAGAACAGCAGTCCATGGATGAGGCATTTGTTTGGCTTAAAACAGCTTGAAGTATCAGAAAGTCCTGATCAATGCAATCTGACAATTTACCCAGCAGTAGCTGCAATATACCTTGTTAGAGTATTCAGAGTGGACTTAATATAGCCCTGCAAAGGGCCAGCTTCTCAGTTCTTTATTGATTACTGGTCCAAAAGGTGGTAACTGGGAGACCAACACTGTCAACTGTATCTAGGATTCTAGCTTATTATGAAAGTAAATAAACCTTCTAGTCTACTACTGGGACTGGGCAAATTGCTGACATAAATTATTATGACTGGATCTCCAATCATATTTAGAGTATTATGTGTTTGAGGCATGGAAGCCAGGAAATATACCTCAAGAGTGAGGCTTGAGAGGGGAATCTATGCATGTTGAGAATACAAAGTAAGGGTTATGATTGACAAAGCCCCAGTCATAATTCTTTGTAGTGCATAGAGCTTTGTCTGGGCCATATAATTCATAGGTTCATAGTTCAGTACTAAGCTAACTGCCCTTGCAAGCCATTTTAAGCCTAGCCAATTATCCCTTGTGAGATTCAAACCCTGCACCTTGTGTTTGTAAGGCAAGCACCTTAGCCATTAAGCCACCCTCCCAACCATATACAATCAGATGCAGAAAAAAATAAGTGTTTTGCGAACTTTCAAAGCCTTTGAAAGTATGTAAAACACTTCACAGCTGTCAAGCAGATATAATGAAGTATTCCTCTGAAGAAGAAACTGCTATAAAAGCTGTTAGAAACAACGTTCAGGCACATGTCTTTCTTCACAAGTGTAGCAGACTGAACTACCTAATGGTTTTAAACATGTTTTACCTTCTACTGCTGTTCTTTGCTGGCCAGCACTGTCTTTTGTCAGTCTCCAGCTTGGAATTCAATCTTAACAGATCTTAGGAGGTACTTAACAAACCTGTCTTTTTCCCTGTTTTTGGAGTGTAATAGCACTACAAGGCCATCACTGATTGCACAAATGTGGTTTTGTAGACTATAATGAAGAGTTCCAACCTTAGAATATTTAGTGTCAGTGGGAAGGAAATATCAACTGCTTATTTTGTGAGATTGTCTGTGGTGCGGTAAATAAATGTCCATTTGATGACTACAATCCTTCTGATATTTTAATCATTTTCTTCATTTCTGGCTGCCAGTTGTCACTGTGCAATATGTTCTCTTTTATTCAATATACTATTGAAATTTGACCTAGATTGGTTTGGGTTCTGTCATAGTATGAGCTCCTTTTAATTGTCATAGTATGAACTCCCTTTAACTTTCCTAAGCTTTAAACAATTGATGTCTCTCGAGACATCACACATGACATAGCTCAGTGGCACTAACAAAAAAGAGATTATCAAATGATGTCGTTAATCAAACCATGGAGCACAGTATGACAAAAAGTGTGGCAAAATGCCACATTACCTTGGAGGGGGGGTCCTTAGTTCAAACTTGAACATATCTTTACTAATATTTTATTGATTCTGTTATAATTGGGCATATAATATTTCCAGTCCTATACTTTAGCAGCATTAACATATTTCAGATATCAATATGAAGTTGTCCCTATTCCTGATATTTAGGCCATTAACATATGAAGATACCTAATATGAAAATTTACACTGCAGATTTATTTATTCTGACGTAGAAGCAAACACTGACAACATAACCGACTTTATTGATGCTTTAAGATTTAGTGTGAATAACATGATTTATTTATCTAGTTCTTTATTCTTAAATGATTTGTTTGCAAATATTTTAGAAGAGTTGCAGTGACAATGACTCTGAGCAGGTCATTGCCTTTATACCGCTTTATTAACATCTGCAGAATATGCATTTATATCATGTTTTTCCCTACATATGTGTGCATCTGTGTGTGTCCATCTGCTTGAGTTCCAAAGTGGAGTGAAAATGTGAATGTGTATAATGGCATGTTTTACCAAAATATGGTACTATTAATAAAATTCATATAGGCATGCCTCCATATATTCCAGAAATGCATTAACAGTTTGCATTCACAATTATGCATTAGCAGTACTTTCCAGGTTTCTATTTGTCTGTGTTTATGAGACAGAATACTTTAATCTTCCAAGCTATGTTTCATGTGTGAAGTTGAAATTCTGCTGCAAGACTGCACATCCATCAGCCTTCTCTGATCACCGAAGGTTACAATATCAAGCTGTCAGGCCAGACTGAAGAGATACAGATAATAAACTAGGTAATACAGAGTGAGGGGTTACAGTCACTAGAAAGTAACAATAAAATCTTTAAGATAAAGGGAATAGCTTCACTGACAACTTTTTGTCTAATAATTACATCTTACTTCTGCTTTAATAAGGTAGCTCACCAACTCGTCAGCAAAGTGGCCATTATATTCAAGAGTATCGACACGCATTCATGCAGTCACAGCATTTCACATGAAGCCATCCCTTTGAAAATACATCAGGTTTCTATGATCTCCGTGTAGACCTTTATCAGTAGCTTCACCACATGCAGTGAGGATCTCATAAATACACAGGGAGGCCACAATCTGCCAGCAACTTATCCTTTTTTCCTTGACCGTTCTTTGTCACCTGTACTAAAGTAGGTTTAAAGATCATAGATATCCAGTCAGCTGCATCAGACTTCATAAACTCAAAGTTTCTTCTGCATTTATGATCCTGTTTTCTTTACCAGCTCACTAATGTCTAACGCCTTTCTACTCTTATTACAGAATCATGAAATCAAAAAAAAAAAAAAAAACTAACTTAGGTAAGTAATAACTGAAAAATTTGCATTTAAAGTAAGTATGCCTACAGAGCTGCAAACACATGAAATACCTCAGATTACTTCCCAAATGTGGAGGCCTGAAGAATAAGAACGGGCCCTGTCTCAAAAAGGTATAACCCCGAACATCAGTATCTCATAGCACCAGCTGCCAATTAAGCCACTGTTAGACTTAGATGAGGTTGAATTTGTTCTTCTATTGAAATTTAATACAATTTTTTAAAGCAAAGACAATAGTGGGACTAAAGAAAATTGTACTGCTTTCCCCATCTAAAACCTCATTTACTTTAGGCAACCTCAGATAACAACATGTAAGAGAACAAGGCAAAAGGAATTATCTGTTTTGTGTATAATTTTCATGACTTTGCAGAAACCATAAATAATCTATGTGCATGCCTTTCTATTTCTCCACTGCCTTATTGTTTTTGCATCCTTTGCAGACTTGGACAAAGACTGGAGAATTTCAAATGGCTTTACCTGCATTTTTTATTATTTCTATTTGTTAATCAGGTGAAGTAGCAGCTGAGCCTTTTTAGGCTTGCCCCACTGTCTCCATAATGGTGTGATTCTAAAAACTAAAATGGCGTGGTTGTGTAGAAAATGTCAGAGAATTCACCTTCCATAACTACTTACAGACATATAAGAGCTCTGATACATAAGATCTACATCTAATGCTTAAGGTTAATGAATTAATTGCTGTTCCGTTCATAGATTTCTTTTATCTGCTCCAGTTTACTTGCTTTTATCTATTCCAGGATACCTGCTTTCTTGCTCAATATCAGTTAAAATTGGCAACATATTCTAACTTTTAAACTATTCTTCAGTGAAAAGAAGGTTCCTTGTAGTTATCCTGCAGCTCGCCCCACCTCTGCATCCTATCCCATGCTTAACATGGCCCTTAAAAGACAACTATGGTCAGATACCAAAACATCTCTTCATTGATCTATGTAGTCAGGTGACATAGGGGTGTAGCAGATAACGTTGTTTCACAGCAAGAGGTTCTCTAGTTTAGTTCTCGGCTGAGGTGCCTACTATGTGGAGTCTGCATGTCCTCCCTGTAATCATGTGGGTTTTCTCTGGGTGCTTCAGTTTTCTCTGACATTCCAAAGACATGCAGTAGGTGAACTGCAAACATTAAATTGGCCATAGGTATACATGCGCATTGTACGGAAAACAACTGTGTGTAAAAATGGGAAAAAGAAGCTGTAAATGGATTAATCTGTGTGGTTACAAATATTTTATGCATTTGATATCAGAAAAATGTCATGCTGATGAAGAAAGACATGCTGAAAGACATGTGTTTTTCCACCAAAGCATCTTCCCTCATCAAAGCAGAATGTTTCCTTATATTATGGCCTATTTGGACCCGTCAGTTTCCTTGCAGTGTTCTCTTTCCAGTAACTTAGAGTGGCAAAACTTTGAAGCAGTGTTTCTTCCTACATATCTAGAAGAAGTGAAAGCAGGTGATTCTCAGTAATCCGTTTAGATGTTTGTTAGCTGCAAGCTGGTAAACAGACTTGTATGCCCTCCTTCTCTGTGTCAGTAAGGAAAATTATCTAACTGCTCACTTTAGTCAACTTTGTGAGGCACTGAAAGCTGATTCCCCCCTTTCTCTATATGCAATGTAAGATGTAACAAGCATTGTGACAGATATCCATGTTAAATAATATAAGATTCCACAGACATAGCTGCAGTGGTGCAGCGGTAGCATTGTCACCTCACAGCAAGAGGTTCTCCCGTTCGATTCTCGGCTGGAGCATCTTCTGTGTGGAGTCGGCATGTCCTCCCCGTGGTCGAGTGGAGTTCAAAAGACATGTGTGAATGAGCGTGCCTTCATTGAAGGTTGGGTGTCGGGCTGGCACCTCAGCACCATAAAAATCTACTGCAAATTATTAGCGGACTGGAGTTCTGCTGTGGCGAACCCTAACTGGGAAAAGCCGAAAGAAGAACAACAACCAAATAGAGTCATACTAAGCTAACTGCTCTTTGGGCCAATTGCCCCATTTGAGAATCAAACCATGCACCTTGTGCCTGTAAGGTAAACACCTTAATCATTATGCCAACCTGCCCCCATAAGAATGAGGGCAACACCTCCACCAAGATACTGGTCTCCAATGAGTACCTCAGGGCTCCAGGCTGGGTGTGCTCCTGTTCATAGGTTCATAAGTTAGTACTAGGCTAACTACCCTTATGGGCCATTTTAAGCCTAGCCAATTACCCCATGTGAGAATCAAAGCCTGCACCTTGTGTCTTTAAGGTAAGCACCTTAGCCATTATGTCAACTTCCTATCCATTATACCTATAAGGAGTTATCCACCTATTGTGATATTGGGGGCCATCCTCAGGCTGTGTCATGATTATGAGAGTTAATTACATCATCTTCATCAACAGCCATGCTGCTGAGAATATCAGCCTGCTGTGTTAAAGTACAGGATGTTTGGTTCTGCTGCTGACCTCATGTAGAAAGATGTGAACCTGTGATTAATGTGACCTGTGACAGGTGGAATTATTGGAACATATAGGTAGGATTACAAAAAATATCATGTGCAAATTTTTTACCACATCTAACATTAATGACATACTGATGATTAAACATGTAAAGATGATATGTGCACATGTGTTATGACAAATACATTTTAGTATAATGTAGTAAAATGTGCTGCACACTAACCTAGCACACTACCCAGCTATGGTTGATGTAGAGGACTGAAGGTACTGGTATCAACCTGGCCTCTAATGATTACAGCTGCATCCTCATCTGCATCCTAATCATCACCCCTTATAGAAAGAAGCTATTACTCATCTATCATTTTAGGCTGGAGTGTGAAAGGGCCATCACTAGTGCTTCTGTGTGCAATTTTCTTTTGTGTAGCTTTTGTCCTGACATTTGTCACCATGTCATGGCTCTTTTCCTGCACTGTGCTAGGGTATAGTTCCTCTTTAATGTCAACCACTACTTGATTCCTTACCTTATTTCTGTCTGTCTGTTTCATACAGGTTTTCCAAAAAGACAATTCCCATATGTCCTCTGAGCATCTATAGGGATGCGAGTCTCCTCATGACTGAAGTTGTCACTCCTGTATCTTGTTCCTTGCTGTTACATCATAGTGTCACCTGCAATCACATACTGTAACAAAACTGACAAAATGGAACGTGCCATCCTAGTGCAATACTTTCAAGAAATGTGGAACAATCTTGTTACTACATTACTCAAATACACAAAAACAGTGATATCCATGTCACTCCGCTACTTCTAAGTTGTGATTTTCACTTTTGTCCATGCTAACTATGTTTTCTATTCCTCTGCTACCATAGTAATACACATGCCTCTGTTTATTTGCTGTGAGGGTGTGATAATCAGTAGAGATTATATTTCATTAATTAATTAAATCCTCTGGTCCTTAATATGTACCTATCTTTTATCCACTGGTAGAGACCACTGTCAGCAAAAAGCCACTGTGTAGACAGCACTGAAAATGGTGCCTTACACATTCCCAATAATGCTTGTAATACATCAAAAACTACTGACTGTCATGTCTTACTACTAAATGAAAGATACTGTTGAAGAGTTTATTTATTTATTTATTTATTTATTTCAGTTTGATTACTGGGGAGGTCCACTGGGTTTGGGGGCCCGTTTTCAGTGGAGGCCCGGGGAGAAAAGCTCCAACAGGAAAACAACAGTTTAATTACATGAAAAAATAGTTTGTATTTCAAATAGCAGGTAGCTACAAAAAGAATCAAAATGAATCACACTAACTGTCTTTTCCTGATTTTTTATGCTTATTCCTACTATTAAATGGTTTTAGTTCATTTACACTTTTCAAGGACTGTCACAGAAGCACGTAGCCCAGTGATGCCTAAAATGGTGGACCTACACCAGTTAGAGGCCAATTTAAGAAGCTTGTACATGAATGGGGTTCAGTCACACTCAGCACTATGAACTGCATTGTGGCACACATGTGTAGACCCTCAAATAGGTGTAGATACATTTCTCTTGCCATAGGTAAGCTGTGCTTAGCTTATGAATGCTCTTAAACATCAAGTGCATCTCAGTCACACCACAGTATGCTACATCTTGTTCATGGCATATATGCATTGCTAAGATTATTATCACCCCATCTTACTTTACTTTCTCTGCCCAGTCCCTCCCAAAGGGTACCTAATATCACAAATACCTAATATCACAAAGGAGTAAATTATAGCATTTCCTGGTGTATTTTCCCATTATTGGCTGTGTGCCACCCCACCCTAAAAAGTGCTACAGGAATCGGATGCAGCGCATATGACCATCATTGGGGATATGTAAAACATTACTGTAATATCACATTCAAAGAATATTGAAATTTCTTAAAAAATACATTTATAGAAATTAAAAACTGCATGGAACAAACCTCTGTCCAGATATTATGTTCCAGGACGGTTTCCATTTACATACCAAAAAAAAAAAATAGAACTGGAAAAAACATGGAACAGCTTCAAGCTATATGACCTTTTATTACACCAATCCTTTCAACAGCTATCATTTCAATAGCTAATCCCCTATATGGGTGTACAGGCTGGGCAGAGTGATGTCACAATCCACTGTGTGTGTTTCACACCCTAGTATCCCCCGCATCACACTTCTACATCTCATTCTTGCACTGGCAGTTTGGAAGGGTGACATCTGTTAAATCCCAGGCTTGTGCCCCAAGCTGGTCTGTCAAGGAGACCAAAATCCTCCTCTAATTAAAGCAGGAGTCATACGTACAGAAGTTAGAGCAGGCCATCACTGGTTCAGAGTGGAGAAAAGTAGGCATATGACAGGAGTTTAGTGGACAACCTGCAGAGGCAGATGAAGGACCAGCTGACCATGTGGATTTCAGATATCTTTAAAAGAAGGGTAGAAAGAGATGCCACAGTGGTACAGCGGTAGCATTGTTACCTCACAGCAAGAGGTTCTCCCGTTCGATTCTCGGCTGGGCTTGGGAGTGCCTTCTGTGTGGAGTCTGCATGTCCTCCCCGCAGTTGGGTAGCATTTGAAAGACATGCATGCGTAAATGGGCGTGCCTTCATTGAAGGTTGTGCATCGTGCTGCCACCTCGGTGTTTTGTAAAAATCTACTGCCAATCATTGGTGGACTGGAGTTCCGCTGTGGCGACCCCTTACCGGGAAAAGCCGAAAGACAAACAACAACTTTATTTCACTATATATATATATATATATATATATATATATATATATATATATATATATATATATATATATATATATATATATATATATATATATATATATATATATATATATATATATATATATATATATATATATATATATATATATATATATATATATATATATATATATATGTGTGTGTGTGTGTGTGTGTGTGTGTGTGTGTGTGTGTGTGTGTGTGTGTGTGTGTCCTAGTCTGAACATCGAAAGTGCATTAAATTGAAACATATTACAGCAAACTCACTTTCACAAAAGTGCATTTTAGCACTTTCGCAAAAAAGAGAAAAAAAACAACAACATGCAGTCTGCTTGTAGATTTAGTTGTACATCAACATTTACTGTTGATTGTACAACTAAGAAAACTGTTGCTTAGATCACATTACAGCAGGAATAAAGGAATATTCCCTTTTCACACTGTAGTGTGATCTTGGAGTGAGAATATTAGGGGGGTGGGGGGGGGGCACAAACATGAGTAGTGTTTTATTTTTGTAGGATTTTTTGTCATTTTTTTTGCGAAAGTGCATTTTCACTAAAATGCACTTTTCGCGAAAGTGAGTTCGCTGTAGCATGTTTTGATTTAACTTACTTTCGATGTAGCAACATAGATCCATATATATATATATATATATATCTATATATATATATATATATATATATATATATATATATATATATATATATATAAAATATATCTACATATATATATATATATATATATATATATATATATATATATATATATAGGTTTGCTATTGGCATTTCGAATCCACTTTAGTCGACCATTTAGAATGCCGACCCAAAATGTGGAATTCGGAATGCCAAAAAGTAAACCAAAGTGAAAATGACAACCATGGTTTGATGTATTCGACATAGCAGGAGGTGATGTCACTCACTTCCTGCTATGCACATTAACACACCATTAAACTGTACAGTCAATGGTACGTTAATTCTACTATTTTGCAGGGGAGGGCTACACCCTCCTGTACCTCCCATCTGGGGGGCTGTGCCCCTGACACCCCCTGCACATTAAATATAGCAACTCCAAGATCACAATACAGTGAGGAAATTGGCTAATTTCCAGTTCTTCACTGAATCGCAATCCCCCTGCATAATATCAAACCCAAATGCTCAATGTACACTACCTGTTTGCTGTAGTGTAGTCGATTCATTTGGGTTCAACATTCTGCCACCTTAAAAAGTGCAAGTTGACCATATGCCAGTCGATCGATGCACTTTCAAAGTTTTCAGTGTAAACCTATACACATAGAAAACAAATACAGCAAAATGAAAACTGCACAGTACTTAGAATATGTTTTAATCTTAGCACCGATAACTCCCAGCTGTACCATGTCCACCAAAAAAAATATCTATGGTGTGCTTAAGCACATGGGTTGAGGCCAGTTCTAAACATAATGACGTTTTGGCATTATTTACTTGTTTGCATTCTCTAGATACCTAAATAACTATTTTTATGAGGCTGATTTTCAAGCCAATGGTATTAGAAAGGAGGATGATTGAGCGAACAAGTTGGAGGTAAAAGAGTTTTACTAGCAAGTCACCAAGGATGTTACTAAATTTCATGGCTGAAATAACAAATTGAATTAAAAATATATTTTGAAAGATAGAAACCTGAAGCACTTTTAAGAGTGAGATCATTATTTTACAACTGCATTCGTTTTACATTTACATATTTTATTTAAAGATTTATATGTTATGAAAGAAAGAATATTTCTTTTTGGTGACCTGATCATAATGAGTTCTATAAATATTGTAGATACTTTCTATTAAAGGTCAATAGTGTGATGAAGTCTCTGCCTTAAACCTATGCCATGATGAGCTGCATCTCAGTCACACTCCAGTATGCTGTACCTTGCATACGACATTTATGCATTTCTAAGACTGGAAGCCGGTAATTTATTTCACTCCTTATGCAATATGGAAATTTATGTAGCACAGATAGATAGCTGTAAATGCGGTGGCACAGTGGTGCAGCAATTAGCATTGTTGCCTCAGAGCAAGAGGTTCTCTGGTTTGATTCATGGCTGGGGTACCTTCTGCATGTTCACGTGGGTTTCTGCTGGGTGCTCCATTTTCCTCCCACATGTTGCAGGTGGGCTAGACATCCAATATTGTTCTAGGTTTGAGTGTGTGTTGCCTTTGAAGGAAGGCCAGGTGCCAGGCTGGCAACTTGACACTGTAAAGCTTTGATCTGCTGTGGCAACCCCTAACAGAAGCAGCCGAAAGGAGAAAAAGAAGATAGATAGATAGATAGATAGATAGATAGATAGATAGATAGATAGATAGATAGATAGATAGATAGATATGAATATAGTTATAGATGGATACAGATATACATATATATATATATATATATATATATATATATATATATATATATATATATATACTGACACTATCAAATGCATGGAAAAAAATACAGCAGATGTATTTTAGTGGACAATTAAACAACTGGGATAATCCATTCATTTCTTAATGTGGAGTTGTTTACACAGACAGACTGCTACACAAAACAATGTTATGTGATAGAAAAGCACCTCTAAAAATAGCAATTTTATGGCTATTCATGGCAACAACTGAAAATAATGTTTTCCTTTTGTTTATGTATAAGGGTGGTATCTTGAAGATTGGGTGCATTTTTAAATGGTAGGTGCATAGTGGGGAAATAATGTTAGGTAGAAAATATAAATCACAATGCTCTGCAACAGAATATCACCTTTGCAGATGAGAGTCACTGTGAAATCACAAATGCCATCACTCTGTCTTTTTGTGGTATTAATACTAACCATATTATTTGCAAGCCAGTTCAATATAGAGTACAAGTCTGGCTAAGCTTTTATTTAAACTGGTGGTTGATGTACCAGCAGTAATAACAATAGCATCAACACACAAAATGTAGCTGATCTGTAGAAGTTTCCAGGGTATACTGCAAATAAATAGGGAGCAGAGTAAAGGAACTATGCAGCATTGCTTTTATTCCAGTCAGAACACAATTAAGCAGCGTTAGAAAGTACAGGAAATGCCATTTGCCTTATTAGTTCTTTGCAGTTACAGCTATTAGTTACTGATTTGCAAGAAGAGCTGACAGTTTTTATACCAAATAAAAGTGTGGGGAATGAGAGACTGGGAAGTTAAAAGACTACAGTTCTGAACACTTACCAAAGTCCTCTTTTTTATCACTTGTATTTAAAGACCATGTGAAGCAGAAAGTCACACTACCCAAAACTCGTCCATCATTGTAGCTTTTGTTGTATTGCTGATCTTGAAGCACAATTTGAATAAACCACCAAAAATGTCCTGCTTATAAAAAGTGATTTCCCTCATTAAAAAAATGCTTCGCTGCACTGTTCATGATGATGTAAGGTAAGGGGTGAAGATGTTTGGACCCCCTCCACTGATGCTTGCAGTTATGTCCAGGCACTTATAAACAAAAAAAATCAGACTGGGTACCTAAGCAACATTAATATTTAAGGAATACAGTTGTATTCCTTAAATATTAATGTAATCCAGGTGCTTGAACTGTGACTTTTTTTTCTCCTTACCATGAACTTCATTCTTAGCTCTGATGGCACAGCAGAAGTACAAAGTAAAAAACAGAAAATAAATAATAGCTTATCCATTTCTATTTTTATCAGGATGTTGACTTTGTTGAAGGATGTGAGTATGTGCATAATGACAACTAAATAAAACTTAAACTGTAGTCCCTTACATGTTGAACCATCTACAGAAACCAAGATGAAGTTTCCTCTGCCAGCTATACATGAGTAACACTCATCACAACAACACCAGCAACAGGGAGCGGATTGACTGTGAAGCAATAATTGTTTACACTCCTAGTTTTCACATAAAATCATAATGTGAAAATAGGAGTGGAACAGCATCTAGCTACCAGCAAACTTCTAGAAAAGGACAAATGGAATGCAGATGCAGCATTTTCTTTCTCCACAATGCATATGATTTTTAAAGAAATATAAGCTAACCAGGTATGGAGCAATTCATTCAAAACAAAACACTGATACATCTTTCATGACTGATCTAAAAAGCAAAAGAATCACATGATTGTCACTGTAATTAAACAGAGAAAACAAAACAAAAAACACCACAAATAAGCTATGCCATATTGCAAAGACCAAAACTGAGTTTTCTGGGAGGAAGACAAAGAAAAGAAAGAAACTGAAAACAAAATCGCATTAATATGGCAGTCACTATGACGGCCATTTTGTGATTTAAGAAATAAGAATCAAGTGATTTGATGCATTAGAAATGCATAGAATACCAAAATATTATTTTAAGTAAGTTTAAGTCCATCTGTGCCAGCCTTTCCCAGGTGTGTGTGTGTGTGTGTGTGTGTGTGTGTGTGTGTGTGTGTGTGTGTGTGTGTGTGTGTGTGTGTGTGTGTGAAAATCAAATATCAAAGATTGTGTGTGTCAGCTGCTTGGAGCAGGGACACAAAGCACTGGTTTCACAGAGAGGGTGCTGGAGGACTTAGCTTGGACACTCGGCTGAGGACCCAACCCTACAGCTATGCCAATGGGAGAGTCTCATTGGGGATCTGGAGTGAGACAGTACCCATCCCCCAGACTGAAAATGTGTTCCCTGTGTGCTCTTAAGAAAAATTGTGCTTGATGCAGAGAACTACATCTGGAAATACTGAAAGTATCCATTTTTGTTCCAAGTGAATGTCCCTCTGCAGTGCCAGTAGTGAGGATGCAGGCTCTTTGATTACTGGCTCAGATTGGGGTGTTCATACCAGTTTGCAGGCACCATTTTGTTCATCAGTGTTAAGCACTGAAGTACTACTGTATTAAAGAGAAATGTAATGTGCCTCAGTGCAAAGGAGATGATTTTGCAATTATTGAAGTGTAAGGACAGCAGCAACAAAGAGGTTTAAAGTAGAACTTACAACATTGTAGCAAGGTAGCCATCATGAAAGCAGTATCATACAGAGATTCTACATGAAATAATGTGAAATTCATTTCTATAAGGCAGGCTCTATGTTACAGTTTTATCTGTGTAAAGCTAAACGAGAAATAGATAAAATATCTCCCTGTAAAGTGAGGTCACCTACATTCTGCAGCCTTGAACAACTTAGTACAACAATGTACAGCAGTGAAACAGCACTAGAACATTTCCTGCGCACTACTATTTCCAAATGCAAATATATTTAATGTATGCACTAAAAGCAGACATCACATTTACATTTGTACTTATAGGTAGCAGAATGCTAAATGTAAGCAAGAAAAAGCACAACACAAATGTAATCCAGATTTATTTAGTATTTTTCTCTGTTATAGCATTTTAACTGTATATTGCTACTGTTCTCTCTATAACTGAGTGTAACTGTGTAAGTGTAGCTCCTGTAAATTTTTTGTTGAACTACTCACTCTGATCCAAATACACTTTCTGCTGTTAACAAATATTGTAAATTATTATATTTAACTCTTTTGTGAATTTAATTATCTTTTGTACTGTCTAGATTTCACTGTTTAAGTTATACTTTGCACGTGGCCAAGGTCATGCCTGAAAAGGGTCCTTGGGTGAGTGTACTTATCCAAATAAAAATGGTAAATAAATACATTTTTGATACAAAAAAAAAACAACATGAAAGAGCATTTAGTATGGCAAAAATGCTTCCAAAGAGCACTCCCAAAATAAATAAATAAAGATTCTTAACAAATAAATTGACTGGTTGATAGGAGAGATGAACAGATAAAAAGTGCTGCTTAATGGAGATAGAAGCAAAAGTGATGGTGTGTGCATTTGCAATATGTTAATTATATAAGTGGGGAGTGTCCAGGGATTTAAAACATGCAGCAGGTCAAAGCTAGCTGGCAGATTTGACAAAGTATAAACACTATTGCTAGGGTTTGGGTTGTTATAAGCCACAGTGAAAGCTAGCTTGATAATTTGCTGGTCAGTAAACATCATTGCTAGTGGATGGGTTATTTCTGGCAGTTGATACATGTGTGAAAACCATAAATGAAGTACACCTAAAAGAAGTGAGCACAGCTACCAACTGTCCAGATTTTCACAAAATATCCAGAATTTTGACTCCCATTTTGGCCTATTCCTCATAAATTCTGCAGTTTTCTGGCACATCATTGCATATTGAAGTCATTAATTAATGACAGACATTTGAGTTTCAGATTTCAAATCTTTTAGAAAATGCATGTTGACATAAAAACTGTTATTATAACAACTTTCAAAGTTTATAAGAACAATATTTAAACTCTTTCCCTAGTTTGGGCCTTTGTCCACCCATTATATTTGGCCTTTTCTAGACTTTTTGCATTAAGAAGTTAAAAGGTACGGCAGTGAAAAACATTGCCAAGGCAAAAGAGTTATTAAAATATATCTCTTGCAATTGCTGCAGCTTCAAACTGAAATAAATAAAATGAAAAGGCACCTCTACGTTCTGTTGTGTGCTAGGTAAACACATGGTTTGCCTATGTTTAAGGCCATCCCAGTACATATTCATGTTATCACTGATCTATCAATACCTATTTTGAATGTGCTACCGACAAACTAATGAAAACAGTATAGCTCATCTGTGTTTCAGAGTGATGGTGTAGTTTGGTGATATTTGTTCTTTATCCCATCAATAATTAAAGAATGCAAATCAAATAAAAGACCAGAGGATGGATAATTCATAAAAAGGAAGGGCAGTGGGTGGGTACTATAACTAAAAATAGGGATATTAAATGAACACTAATTAAAAAGTAAAACTGGTACTTAGCACAAACAATAGAAGTTCTCTGGCTACATGAGTACGTTTCTGTCCATTTGCAAAAGAAGTGGTCATAAAAGACTGTACCACGCTGTAACTGCAATCATATAATTTTGTAAAGCAAAACAACACGCATATCACAAAGGAATCAGTCGTCCCACAATGCATGCAGCTTTTCTCTTCCATCTAGTGAAAGCTCATATGCTTTATCCATTCACAAGAAGATCGGAACTGAAAAACAACATCTGAATTATATATAATTGCAATGGTTATTGAAATGTGAACCTGACCTCTATAATACTTAAGGCTTTGGTCCATGATTCTTAAAATAATTATAAGCTGAAAGTCTAAGACATAAACCAAAGACAAATAATTTTAATTTCTAATGATTATTGTGGTTCCATAGTTAATTTGTCTATAAATTAACAGAATAAAAGTAAATTCTGAATACAGATTATCAGGTCAGATCTTTCAAATCAGTTTCAACAGATGATGAATCAACATACAATGAAAAAGTGAACAAAGGTTGAAACAATAATTCTAATCCTAGGCAAGGCTATCTCCCCACAAAAATCATAATGATATTTCAAAGACAGTGTTCAGTTTATTATTATAACCAATGGAATAGTGATGAATGACAGCCTTTCAAACTAAAACATTTTTAATATGACACATACTTCAGCACAGCCACCGCATCTGGCTAAATAATACAAGATCAATCTTAATAGTGAGCAGTCTGTCAGCCATTCCATTCCATTCTGTCCAGTCTGAATCTATCTGAGTGGTATCCTGTCATTGCCCCTTCAGCAAAACCATGCCATGGCCAACTACAGCACTGAGTACCGCTTGCTCCTAAGACTGGACCCCATACTCACCATCCCACTTGAGTCTGGCCACTCCAAACCATACTACTGGAGTCTCCTCAGAATCTTCTCAACAAACCATGCCACAGCCCAAATGCAGCATTGAAGAGCACTCACTCATAAGACTAAGACTCAGGACAGCCAGACCACTCTGGTTTGGCTTGCCCCCATTCCTTCCAATGTGGCACCCCCTCAGTGCCCCCTTGGCAATGTCATATCACAGTGCATCTGCAGCATTGAAGACTGCTTGGTCATATAATGCTGAACATTAATCTGGCCTGGGACAGTAAGAGGGAAATGAACATTGGGAAAGGGCATGCAGTAACCACCCTGGGAATGCAGTAACCACGCTGAGCATGCAGTAACCACCCTGGGAATGCAGTAACCACGCTGAGCATGCAGTAACCACCCTGAATGAATGAACAAAGGAGAAAAAAGGGAGGAAGCCTGCTGCTGCTACTGCTTTAACAGAGGGATGCTGTACTCCCCTACAAATGGCAGTTACATACCAGATAGGCCAGAAATAAAGCATCAGTTCACAGCGGCTGATACTGGTGCAGAGACAAATGTGTTGATGTTGCAAACGGAGCAAACGTCTTCCTCCATACCTTTGTAGATGGCTACTTCCCCCGGCACTCCACTGCATAAAATACAAATAATTATCACATGTCCATTGTTTAAGACTTCTGCACAGGTTCTGTTTTTCAAAACTTCTACTAGAGTCTTTTGTGAGGTTGTTAAACAAGAACATGACACAGTTTTCCTTCATGCTGGCAGTCCTGATTATAGTAGTAACATACCACTGATTAATATCTGAATCATCAGCTCTCTCTTGCTGTAAACTGTTGTCTAACTGCTATCAGTTTTAATGGGCAATGCCAAGAAATCAGTTACTGGAAAAACATTTATCTCTGCCGGAATAAATGATTACTCTATTGCCCCCGCATCCTCAAAGTTTATTAATCAGTGTGCAGTGCTGGATTAGACTTACATAGTTTTAAGACAGAAGCTACGATAGCAGCAAGAACATTTAGTGCTCTGTTACATTAGTTGTTCAGTAATAATTTATGCTTATATTTAAAGAGAAGTAAATTATTTTTCCGATTATTTAAGAATGTTGATGCTCATGCATAGATGTGAATGTATGTATGCCTGAGAGTGTGTGTGTGTGTGTGTGTGTGTGTGTGTGTGTGTGTGTGTGTGTGTGTGTGTGTGTGTGTGTGTGTGTGTGTATGTTTGTGTGTTTTAGTAATGAGTGATTCGTTTATAACATCTATAGACACCATTCTCACCAGACTAGATATGAATAGGGTGACAGTTACTTGTCTTTCCAAAGCCAGAAGTCAGAAAGTAACAAGGACTCCTCCCTCCTTTCTGGAAAATATGATTATGACCCAGTAGTGTTCCACATGGGGATGAATGGCCTTTGGTGGTCTACCAAGGGGGGTATGCTGAAGATATGACTGAGCTTGCTTATGCATGTGTCTAAGCAGGAAAGACTCTGGTCTTGACTGGTATTTTGCCATCACCCCAAATGATACAAAGATTCAAAAACAAGATAAATGACTTTAACAATTGTTCTGTGGGTAGTATAATTCTAGGAAAATCCAAAATGTGACAAGTTGGGACGAGATGGCTAACAAGCCTTTCCTGCTTTGCCAGGAATGGTCTCCACCTCTCTCACCAAGACTTTCAGATCCTAGCTAAGGTCTTTGCTGCCCCCATAGTGCCTTTTTAGATAGAATCCATGTCCTTGGCATTCTGTCTTAGTAACTTCTAATCTAGTACACATTAAAATGTCTCTACTCTATGCTATGAGTCTCAACAAAAAAAGTGCCCAGACTTCAGATGCTCTTACAGGTTGAACACATTCATATATGTGTAGTTACATACTCACAGGAAACTGTGGTGGGGTATCAGTATTTGACAAAAATAGCATCTCCCCATTACTGATTCCTCAGTACACCAAATCTGAGCTCCTAGGTGCCTGAATAACCCTAAAAAGATGTAAGTACCACTTCATAACTCATTAAAGAACCCCCTATATGTCACCTTCTGACAACAATAACTATCTTAACACCTTAGCTGAAGTTCCTATTAAGCCAACACCTTTCTACTGGGAAACTTCAACTGCCATCAGTAGGTTTACTGACCTACCCTGTCAATGGTTGGCATGCCCAAAACTTCCATAACATCATAAATTCAAACTCCCTTGCCAAAACAGTTAACCATACTACTGGGTCCCCAATGCCCTTGACCATGCAAGCCTCCATATATATTATCTTCACCTAAGAAAACAGAATAAACCTAAAATAGGGGACCTTTCTTTTAAAACTAGTGGTACTTCCCTTGAAAATACCCCTGTATTCAGAGACTTCTTAAAAACAAGCTTTCTTCAGTTACTTTATGACCAAAATAAATTCTTCCAGTAACTCCTATTGTTAAAGCCATTGCTTATGCTTATGACTTCTATTCCCACTTGAATAATTCTATTGATACAGTAGTCCCTATCTGTACCAACTATAATGAGCAATTTAAAAGCAAGCTTCTGTCATGGAATACCTACATAAATAAATTACATGACAAGAGAGAAAAATGCATCTAAGAGCTTTCATTCTACCAACCTTAAGAGTGCATGGAAGCAAACCAGTAAAGAACTAAAGGGAACCATCAGGAAACTCAAAGCAAAATTTTTTTTAATTATTCAGGAAGCTAAGAACTAACACCCACCAATGTTTGGAGCTAGTCTACAATAATGGTGCCCACTCTGACACAGAGGAAATAGTTAATATCCTAGATGGCAAATTTAGTACAGATTTTGCTACACCACATTTACAGCTGTTCCACAAATTCTGAAGTCCCAGTCACCTCCTTTAATTACTATAGAACAAGAAATGTCAGCTCTCTGAAAAGCTAAGAATATCTTATCCATATTCATTGATTACATACCAGATTGCCTGATTATTAGTACCAAAAACAACCTATCTGAATGTCTATTTAACCTCTTTAATCTGAGCTTCTGAGCTGGTAATATTCCCATAGCCAGGAAAGCAACTATTGCAATGCCACTGCATGAGTGGCCCAAAAAAGACCCTGGTAGCTATAGATCTATTAGTCACACTAACATCATATGTACAGCTATGAAGCATATTATCTTAGATCTCTTTAATATTAACATTGAAAATCCCGTAGCCCTGGAACCTCATCACTTTGGATTTGTCAAAGGCAGGTCTTTCCAGTTTAACTTCCTTAATTTCTGTGAAAAAGTCAGTGAAGCAGTGGATAATGGTTATGCAGTACATACAGCATATTTGGACCTGGCCAACACCTTTGACAATATCTGCAGGCAGATATTATTCATAGGCTTGCAGATCTGAATATAAATCTCTATATTGTGCGGTGGATAATTAACAGTTTGCCAGAAAATAACCCTTGTGGTTGAGTCATAGGTACTACTTATGAAGGCAAAAAAGTTGCTAGTGATATACCACAGGGCTCAGTGTTGTGCTCACTCCCATTTGATATGTTTCTCAGTCCTTCAGGTCAACACTGCTGGCACATGGTTATCTAAGTTTGCTTGTCTAGGCTAGTATCACAGAGTTTCATCAAAATGTTAAGTGCTTTTATGCCATAGGTAAACAACTTCTTCAGAACTGAATAAAGTTCATTGGTTAGGCTTGTAATGGTCTCTAGCCTGGTTGCCTAGTACTTACCTAGGAACTTATACTTTTGTTAGGGTAGCGGAGTGCTGCATCAATCAACACAGTGCTGGGTCTTTGCTTTAGTCCCTGGATAATTCCTCTTCCATGATGAGTTCCTAGGTCGTCGCTTTGACTGTATGGTCTTTCATAGGGCCCCAGGTTTCTTCTTGCATTCCACAAGCATGTGGGCAGGTGACTTTGTAGTTTTCAAATAGCCAGCAGGTGCTTTAGTGTGTGTGTGCTGGGGGGCAGACTTCAGAAATGCATATAGCACAGTCCCACTGAAAAATGAACACACAAATAAAATGTCTGTCACTCTAAATATGTAACAGAGTGTAACAGCCCAGATATTTATGATATTTAATAATATTTTAAGAACAGTTATACCTTCTTTTGATATTTGTTAGTCTGACAAATTAGTTAAAATGTATAAATAGCAGATTGCTTGTGTGAAAACTGAGTCCCTATTTCAAAAGAAGATGTTTTAAAACTTTCTGTTAAGTCCTTTACTGATACGGAATGCATTATTTGCATATTTACAGAGTGAGCAGCCTTACAGCTATAGACAACATTTTAACAATGTTTTCCACTTAAAAAACATTTTTTTTACCTTGATATCTTCTTTGAATGAGTTGCAAGCTGTTTAAAGTAAGAGAAGCAGTTTCAAGCCTTTAAGATGGAATGTTACAATGGAAAGAAGAATTATAGTTTCATAGATTGGCAATGACTGGATATTTGATCCTGTTTGTGTCTAAGTTTGATAAATATATTGTATATATATTTTTATGAACTTTTAAGGAGAGGGAAAAAAATAAAGTTAAAAATATTGAAATGTATTTAAAAAGTGCTTGTACATTGCACATTAAAGTGAATGGAAATAGTGATGGTTTCATACTATATTCCGTTAGTAGTGAATATATTTAAGGGGCAACACACATTATACAGCTTAAATAAAAGCAACTAACTGATGCATAGTGTTAGATACATATAATTAATCTAGTGTTCGCCTTTAATGAAGGAAATCTTATTTATAAAATTCTATTTTTAATTATATGCTAAGAAAGTTAAAATGAATAGTTATTGCCAACACTCTTTACTGATTTAACATAACAGTAGACTAAGTGTTGCTTTATAACATTAACTGTTTTAAGAGATTACCTAAAGGATGGAGACCTTGTATGTTTAATTTCAAATTCTGTGATAACACGAATAAGGGATTTTAACTATTGGCATAGGAATAAAACTACTTAATGTAATATAACATCAATTAAATAAGTGGACTCTAACACTCCTTTTATGATAGCTAGCATCAGAATGTTATAAATAATAATATTGACTATATCTGGGATTAGTTACAAAAATATAGTCTTTATGTCTGTCTATATTTCTTTAAACATATATACTTTTTATGATTATATGGATTGCTCTAATGAAGTAATTCCTAATTAATACATTATGTTTTATAATCTTTAAATAAATATACTATATATGAATATTTGGGAGTGGGGTAATAAATAAATAGAAACCTTATCTAGACATTACCATAACAATAGATTTTGAAACATATATAGAGTTTAACACTATAAGTTAAGTGCAGAATACAAAAAAGGCTACATTTGTTTATAAGAATAAAAAATCTCTAAAAAGGCTCTTATGCTATCCTAAGGTCTTTGTTGATCATAGAATTGTTAATGCTGAATATAAGACTCGGAGCTGTATGAGCTGCAACTATTGTCAATATATAGATAACGCTGGCTGTTTTATACACCCTGACACAGGTGTTAAGTTTACTTTTAACATAAATGCTGATTGTGCATCATGTCACGTTGTTTACCTTGCATCCTGCACTATCTGTCGATCATTCTACATAGGGAAAACAGATCATATGCTTAAAGATCGTATTAGGGAACATTTATACAATATATGTATAGGATCCGCTACTAATGCACGCTCTAAGCATATTATGAATAGCAATGATCAACATGTTTAATTATATGGTTATTGATAAAGTTACATTAGGGACTAGACTAGGTGACATAAGGAACTTAAATGAGAATAGGGAGCTGAGATGGATAATTAAGTTTAGAGCTGATCAAGGCAAAGGGCTAAATGTGAAGGCATTGCTTAAACCAGTCCTTAAGAGTCGCAGTCATAAGTGCTGATTGTTTGAAATTTTTATATTTTATATTTTTATGTCTTTATTTTTATTTATTTTATTATTTATTTGATATTTGTTGACCGGGTTGGTCCATCTGGGACAAGGCCCTTTTTCAGTGTTTACCCGGGGAGAAAAGCTCCACAGTTAAAACATAAACAAGTACATATAGTATGATACATATAATGTCTGAGTGAGTACACACAATACATTATACTGCCTTGAAGGTATATACAATGTTTGCTAACTAAATATATTGTAGCAGGTAATAAGGAAAAATGCAGTGTAAATAAAAAAAAAATACAGAAATTATATATAGGCAGTGAGAAGAGGTTAAAGTGTAGAAATATGTTTTAGGCATTCTACTGCTGAAAAGATTAACATCATTGCAAATCAAAGTGTAGGGGCTGATTGTTGGGAAAGGTCTAGTTAGCAGTGTTGAAGGGTGAGAGAGTTAGGATGGAGGTTGAGTTGGACATCTATAGGAGAAAGGAAGTGATTGGCTAGCCTAGAGGGATGAGTCAGTCACAGGGGAGATTGCATAGGCATAGTTTATTTTTGCTAAAGTTATTTTTCACAGTCTTTCTGAATAGTAGTTTGAGTCTAGTGTTTTGGATGTGAAGTGGGAATTTATTCCAGTTTTTGGCAGGGTAAAAGCTATAAAGGTTTTGCTTGGGTTTGGGTATGGACAGGAGATGTTGGTCAGAGCTCTGGAGTGTTCTAGTTGGGGTGTAGAAAGAGATGATGGATGAAATGGCGGGGCAAAAGGTAGGCTGGAATAGGATAGAACGGATTATTTGAAGCTGAGAGAGAGTACGGTTATGGGGGAATTCTAACCATTTCAGTTTATTGAGTGCTAGACAGTGATGAGAGGAGTATGGTAGTTCAGCGGCAAATTTTGCTACTTTGTTATAAGTGGATTCTAGTTTTGATATAAGTGAGGTCTGCAGATTGGTGAGAATCTGAGAGCTGTAGAGAAGAGTTGGTAATAGGTAGGCATGTGATAGAGCTATTTTAGCTTGACTAGACAGAAAGTTTTTATTTCTATAAAGAAGACCAAGCTTTTGGTGTTTTTTTATGTTATTTATTACATGCTGGTCGAATTTTAGCTATTCATCTATGATGACCCCTAGTAGTTTAGTGTGGCCTTCCACTAAGATAGGTGTGTTATTATGGGAGGTGATGGAGAAGTTTGGTTTCAAGCGGGCCATCGTTTTAGGTACAAAGAGTCGGAGTTTGGTCTTTTTTTGATTTAAGATTAGATGGTTTTGGTTGAGCCAGTTCTCTATAGACAAGAAGGACTCCTGTGTTGTAGTATGGAGCTTGGGAAGGGTATCAGCAATGGTGATGACTGCAGAGTCATCTGCATATTGTATTAGGGTTGAGTGTCGGGTGGAGACAGATAACTGATTAGTAAAAATATTGAAGAGCAATGATCCTAATATTGACCCTTGGGGTACTCCCATCAGGATTGGGAGTTCAGGGGAGATGGCTAAGTCCCATTTGACTGACTGGAAATGGATGCTAAGATAACTAGTGAAACAGGAAATAGTGGCAGGGGATAGGTTTAATTGGGATAGTTTGTCTAAGAGTAAGAGATGGGAGATGGTGTCAAATGCCTTTGAGAGGTCAAGAAAGAGACAAGAGGCTAGTTTATTCTGGTCTCTAGCTTGTGAGATGGAGTTTATGAAGGAGATGAGAGCTGTAGAGGTGCTATGTCCAGGCCAAAAGATATACTGAGTGGGAGCAATTAAGTTCTGTTGTGTAAGGTGCTGCAGAATTTGTTTGTGTACACATTTTTCCAAGATCTTGGAGAGGGGTGATAGAAATGAGACAAGCCTATAGTTAGATAGTTTGGTGGAGATACCTTCTTTATGGATAGGAAGAGTGTAGATCTTTGTCCAGATGGCTGTCACTGTAGCTTCAGTAATGTATCGGTTGATGAGAATAGAGATGGGTAAGGCTAAGGAGTTAGCAGCTAGTTGGAGAAAGAGTGGAGGGAGACCATTATTAAGGGGGAGCAAGGTTTGAGCTTATGGAGCAGAGATTTTATGTATGAGGTGGATACAGTTTGTAAGGTGAACATGGTAGAAGAGTTATGGTGGGCAGGAGGGCTGGTGGGTGAGGTGGAGTTGGAGTTGGAGTGATTAATAAGTTTGCTGATGGAGTCTATGAAGTACAAGTTAAAGTTTGCAGCAGTTTGGAGAAGAGTGAGTGTGGGATTTCTTTGGGGGGGGGGGGGGTAGATGGGTTTCCTGGATGTAGGATTTGGTTAATTGTATGCCAGAATTTCTTGGGGTTATTTAGGTGTGTTTTTTTTTTGGTGGGGGTGTGTGTAGTATTTTCTCTTGTCATTTTTAATTGCTTGCTTAGCATGGTTACAAAGTTGTCTATATAGTTGGTGGTGAATGGGCAGTATGGTTTTGGTCCAGAGTTTCCAGTTTCTGTCCCTCTGTGCCATTAGGGAAAGATTGGAGGAAGTAAGCCAGGGGGACATAATGGCTTTTATTCTGACTTTACATATGGGGCCCAGAGAGTTTAGTATGTTGAGGAATGTGTTATTAAATTCCATGACTGCTTCATCAAGGGAGAAGTGTCTGATAAAGGCCCAGCTGATAAGTGAGAGTTGACTGTTGAGCTCATTTGGGTCAAAGTTTTTTAGCTTATGGCATGTTTTGATTATATGGGGTTTGAGTGTGTGTGGAGTAAAGCTGAGGACTTTGGTTGGAGAGTGGTCACTAAGGGTGTCAGGAAGGGCTTCAGGAAAGTAATATTTGTGGGGATACGATACAAGGATCCAGTCAAGTATGGGTGTGTGGGTAGTGAATTTAGTGGAATAGGTAGGTGTTGTTACTAGTTGGGAGAAACAATGTAAGTTAATGGAGGTAGAGGGGGATGTAGTTATGAGCATGGACCAGTTGATGTTGACATCTCCCATGATTATAGTCTCATTGTAGAGGTCTGAGGAGAGAGTGGAAAGTATACTTTCTAGTACAGTGATGTTGTCGCCAGGTGGGATGCAAATAGCAGCATTGGTAAAAGAGTTGTGGAGGTTATTTTACAGTTGGCCAAAAGGAGTTCAGCAGGGGAGCCTGGAGGGTAGGTGGCAATAGAGTAGTTAGTGTGAGGTTATCAGTGTACTTGATAGCAACACCTCCTCCTTTTCTTTTTGTTCTGTCTAGTCATAGGATGTTATAGCCAGGGGGAAGGATGTCCCAATCAGGGATGTGGGGTTTTAACAAAGTCTCACTAAGGGTTATGATATCAGGAGAGTGTTGTGAGATCCAAGAATGTAATTCAGTAATTTTATTTACTAAGCTTCTCAGGTTGATGGAGTAAAAGGACATGTGTTTTGGTGGGATATGAGGGGGTGGTGGTATGCTTGAAGGTGCCATCTGAGGATGAAATTATAACTAGGTCAGGGTTGGGATGTATGTCACCTGCAATTAAAAGGGAGAGGAGAGAAGGGATATGTTGAGGTTTGAGGACAAGAAGTAAATGGCACTTAGTTTTTCCTTTAGTGTGAGTTGTTTTACATGTACTGTGCTTTGTGTGGGGGGGTTAAGGTTTTAAATCCAATGTTGAGTGATGGGATTAGGAATGAGTGAGGGAGTTGAGTGAAGACTAATGGATAGGTGGAGGTGGGTGAGCGAAAGTTGGGTTTTAGGGGAATGGTATTAAAAGAGAGGTTATATAGGATCGTAAGGGTGGGGGCAATTAGTAGTGCTAGTAGGAGGGAGTGGTATGACATAGTGAGTTGTAAATAGATGGGGTGATGAGTGTAAGTGTAAGGAGAGGAAAGTACAAAGTAAGAATAATAGTTTAAGGTTGTAGGTAGAGGTAGAAGGTGTAAGAGTGTATGAGGGTGAGGATGAAGTTCGGTGAGTAGAGAATATGGTGGTAAAGAGGGTGGATTTGATGGAGGACAGAGAGGAAAGGGATAGAAGGAGGTGGCTAGATGGGTGGGGCTTTAGAGGGGTGTGGTGGGAGAGGGTAGAGAATAAAGGAAATTATGTCAGGGGTGGGTGGGAATGGGGATAGGGTAGAGGAGCTGACTGAGCCCGAGCATAGCGAGGGTGAACGGAGCAGGTTGAACCCCCGTTAAGCCAAGGGCTCTTAAAAAATGTACAGGTAGGCAAGAGCTTGATCCAGGGACTGATAGTAGGTAGTCCTGGTAGCTAATGTGCCTACAGGTACTGCACAGTTCAACAGTTGCAAGGTAAAGGAACTGTCGTTAAGCATCCAATTCAAATGTAGCCCAAGCAAAAAGTAAGAAATTATAGGGCTTAGAGAAATAAGAGAGCCTAGTAGGATAATGGGGCAGGAAGCACTCTTGGCACAGTGAACAGCTGTCATTCTTGTGCTCAGCACTCAAATACAGGTTACAAGAATATAGCGCTGGCAGCAACTAACTTAAAATACATTAAAAAGAAGTAACCTACAATTTTAATTAACAGAGAATCACTTTCATGCTCAGGTGCAAAAAAATACATAGTTTTACTGTTGAATGTGGGTTGTCTAAAGCTGAAACAGTGGTCCCGTAGCTGCAAACGCAGGTATTGGAAAACAGAAGAGCAGGAATGGGCTAGAGTGAAACTGGAGAGGGTAAAATAAAAGGCAGAAATTAGGTGACTAGATGTAATAGATTCTTACAGTATTATACCATCAGGTTATGCAGATTAAAACACATACATGCATCAACTTATTTTGATATATTATTTTGTATATAGATTTTTGTGATCTTGTTTTTTATATTGTTTGTATATTTAAGTGTTTAGTGGACATATACATAGGAAATGATGTTACTGAGTTTACTTGATTGTTTTGTTTCCATTGGATGTTCTTAATTGACTTGCTTTTTATTCATTTGATATCCCACTTGTAATTCATGGTCTGATGAAGCTGTTTGTGAAAGTGCTTACCCTCTTTTTTTAATAAACACCATTGTTTTTATATGAGTTGTATAAGTTGTATGTTCCTTCAGTTTCTGTTTTGCTCTGTGGTTATGACTGTTTATTATGCTATAAGTTAAGTGTTGAATGAATTTTATTCTCAATAAATAATAAAGCCAATCTAATTAAACCAAGTTAAATATACATCATTAACACAGAGGGAAATAAATATAATTAAGCTTGCTAGTTGTTAGAAGTTTGTATCTTATTTGGATTTGTTTCAGTTTTTGGACATATGTAGTGTGTTTTTCTTCTTCAAAATTTCTTAAGTAGTATAGAGAATATTGATTACTGGTTTAATTTAAATTTATTAAATATTAATAAAATATCTTTAATATTTTGAGAAATTATCACTTGGCATATCATTGATATTTAGTCTTATGTACTGGATACTTAATATTTTTAGGTTAATAAAAAAATTTCATCTCACATCTTTAATCATATACTGTTATTAGAAATAAGCTTTATGTTTATAATAGATTAACCAATAAACACTTTACAGAGGTAGATGCAAATGGTAGATTATGGAACTGTTTAGTGATGATTGAAGAGGGTTTGAATAATTATATCATCAAACCAGGAATGTCACATTCTATGATAGAGGTTGTAAATATCTCTATATCATTATTGCTTTTAAATAATCTTGATTTTTTTTTGTCTATAACAAAATGCATTAAACATATACACATTCAAGTACTTCAAAGCTATAGTTTAAATTTACTAGCTGTACTATATTTTAGAAATGACAATATTTAAATGTATTTCTTTAAATATAGACTTTTGGTTTTCACTGGTTAGGGGTCGCCACAGCAGATCACCAGTCTGCTATTGACTGGCAGAGTATTTTTATGGTGTTGAGTTGCCAACCCGGCGCCCAACCTTTACAGAAGGCATACACACTCATGCACCTACCTGCATGTCTTTAAAGTTCACTCAACTGCAGGGAGGACATGCAGACTCCACACAGAAGGTGTTCCAGCCGAGAATTGAACCAGAGAACCTCTTCCTGAGAGGCAACAGTGCTAACCGCTGCACCACAGCGGCCGACATATTTCTTTAAATATAAATGGATTAAATAATCCCATAAAGAGAGGTTGTTTATTTAAATATCTTAAAGAAAATAAAGATGATGTAGTATTTTTACAGGAAACTCGCTTATTAAAAAAGGATCTAGATAGACTGACAAAGAGTATTCTATGCTTGTGAATTCACAATACAATTCTAACAGGAGATGAATTATAATTCTATAGAAAAAATCATTGTGTATGCCTAAAGTAATTGTTTTTTATACTAACAACTGGCCCTTTTCAAAAGAAATCTTGATGAGTGGATGGGAAATAGAAAGTTCACCCAGGGGATCACTCCAGTGACTCTACTTGATACAGGTACCAGGAACTAATGGCAGCATGATGCCAGGGCACTTCTATGGACTAGGCTTGTAAAGGCTCCAGGGCCATTGGCCTAGTACACACCTATGAACCTATGAACCTATGAACAAAAGTGGCATGATAGGGTTAGTTGTGCTTGAGTTGGATAGGTAAATATATACATTTGTCAACAGCTATTGGATTCCTGAACTTGGATATAAAATAGCTAAAAAATACCTTGACATTATAACTTTACATGCAAAGGGTAATATCTTATTAGCTGGAGATTTCAATCATATAGTGCCAGAAAAAGATACGTCCAAAGATAAAAAGCCTAAGATAACAGCCACAGCAAAAAACAAATTACTTTTACTAGTACTATGAACCTTAGAAATACGCAAGAGTTAAAATCAGAAAACACATTAAAAGTTACCCACTATTCATATAAATTTGGCACCCAAACAAATACTGATAACTTTTTTTTGTTCCCAGTAGGTTATTCTCTAAAGTGAAAGAGGTATCAGTAACATATTGTCCTTTGTCTGACCATAATGTCATTACGTTTAAGCTTAATCTAAAACTTAACAAGTTAGTGTTTTGGCAAAGAATACTGGCTTATATAGTTAAAATCAAAGGATTTAGATTGTTTTTTAAAGGAACTGAAGCTATTTATGACTACTAATAATAATGAAGATGTTTCTGACGTTATCTTGTTGGACACATTAAAGGCATATATTTATGACAGAATAAAGAACTGGTATTTGTTAAAAAGAAAGGAAAGGGATAATGAATTAAAATATACTTCAAACAAATATTGATAAATTAAACTTAAAATTGAATCCCTTTGATAAAGATAAAATGAAGAATTAAAGACATTGAATTAAAAGTACCTAGAAATATTAAATCATAAAATTTCAATAAACATGGAAAAGTTTAAATTACAAATACATACTTTAAATACTAATATTTTACATAGGTTAGCTATCAGATCAAAAACCTTAAATAATGTAAATCATGTTAAAGAAGTTACATATCAAGTAGTTAATAAATGTAAAATGGCAATAGACTTAAAAGACATCTTAGAAGCTTTTAGGGGATACTGAGAAGAAATTAATAACAGAACCATAACACTGGATAATAGCATTAACTTTAACAGAAAATATAATATCTAAAGTAACAAAAGAACAAAATGATAGATTAGATAAACCCGTGACTCTTAGAGAACTTAAAGAACAAATAAAAAGCTTAAAAGCTAACAAGGCTCCTGGACTAGATGGCCTAATCTCAGAAATATATAACATACTTCCTAATAATATTTTAAACCTACTAAGAAATGTATTTACGGAGGTAAGAGATTCACTGCTTATTCCACCTCTTTGGAAATTCTCTTTGGTATCTCCTGTCTTGAAGCAAGATAAAGATCCTAAACTATGTGCTTCTTATCACACTATTTCCCTATTGAATGTGGATTATAAAATTTTAATGGCTATTTTAGCTAAAAGATTGAATAATATAATACCAGTCTTAATTAATGAAGATCAAACTGACTTTATTTTAGGAAGAAATGTGCAGGATAATATTGTTAGACTTCTATCTTTAATAGATACTGCTAATAAAAGTAAAAAAAAAGAACTGTTGATACTGAGTTTAGACTTAAATAAAGCTTTTGATTCAATAAATTGGGCTTATCTTCAAAAAGTTCTGGAAGAATATAACTTTTCCTTAAGACTTATAGAGATAATAATGAAGCTATATAATAATACTTTTTCTTTTGTCAAAATTGGATCTTTTATCTTTGGTTCTTTTAAAATTGTAAAAGGAACAAAAAAAGGTTGCCCATTATCCCCATTATTATTTGTTGTATTGATTGAACCTTTTGCAACATACATCAGAAATAATAATAATAAAATAAAAGGCTTTTCTGTTAATGGTAATTATAATTGCAAAGTTTGCCTATTTGCTGATGACATTCTGTTAACTACTAGCAATATTGAATCTTCATTCGAAAATATTACTAATTCATTAAATATTTTGAAAAAAAAATCTGGCCTAAAATGTAACCATAATAAAATAGAAGCACTATTAATTAACAAAACAGTAACTCCCATATTAACAATTTTAAAGAATTCAGTTGGGAAAAATAAACAATTTAAATACTTAGGAATAAATATAAAAGCAAAACGGAAAGAGACATTAGTTTTAAATTATAATAGCATACTCAATGATATAGCAAAGTTAGTTGAAAATTGGAATAGAATATATTTTTCAATAGAAGGCAGACTTACATTAATAAAAATGCTAATTTTGCAAAAAAAATCCTATATCTTGCTCAATCTTTATTATTATTACCCACTAAAATTATTAAAAGGTTAAATTCTATGTTAATAAAGTTTTTGTGGTATCCACAAAAAATGAGAATATCTTATGATTGCTATATAAACATTGGAAGGAGAATGGTATTGGATTCCCTAATATCAAACTCTACATTAAATCAGCTATTTTAAGCATTATTAGTCTTTGGCTAAACACATCATATAGCTCGAATTGGAAGCATTTACAAGAAGTAATTTTAATCCCAAATATTTTAACTGAAATGGGATGTTAGTGTAATATATTGCACTTTAAAAGACTACTGTTTAAATAATAGGAACATCAACACATTTAGATTTGTTATTAATCATTTGCTAAATAATTTTAAAACACTAATGGATAGTAATCATTTGGTTAAACATTTAATGATTGTCATGTTTCCTATAGCACACACTATTGGTTGTTTAGAATATTTTAATATAAACATAATAACTGATCTTGAGGTAAATAATCTAAAACTCTGGTGTAAATTTTTAGATGGAAACAAAGTAAATATTGCATAAAAACTTTTAGCTAGGTTTAACATTAATACAATTATCTGGTTAAATATATATACTTTTAAAGACTTTATAAATAATAATATACAAATAACATTAGTTATGAAAGGAAAGCCCATTCCTAAAATATTAGAATTCCTTTTTTCAGATTAATTGTAATATAAATAAAATAAATCAAACTTATCAATAATTTACAGACTTTTAAGATCTGAATTTATAGACTTTGATGTGTCTCACTGAGAATACTCTACAAAGATAAATAATAAAACATTCTCAGAAACAAATACAATGTTATATTTGAAATCTGTAACTCCACATCATCTAGCTACTGGAAATATTCACTTCAAAGTTTCTGCATAGGAGTTTTCTAACTCCAAAAAAGTAGCTTTGTTTTACAAAAACATATGATTCTGGAATGTCAAATTGTAACTTTGTTAAAGCCTTATGGTCAGATAATTGTAATATTTCTGATTATCTGACTTTATTTAATGCCCCTATACCTGTTCCTTGTCCAAGAAACCAAGTGCTTCTGCTGTGGTCTATCCTAGCTATTGCCAGAAAGATTATTACAATGAATTGGAAAACTAAAACTACCATTTATTTTTCAGAATGTATTAATCTAGCAAAAATGTGTGTAATAAAGAACTACAAACTTTATGTGATAAGGCTGTGAAAATTACACAAGATGTTAGCTTGGCAAAAACTTAAAGCTTTATTAGAAAAAATGTTAATGTTATTAGCTTGTATTAGCATTTGTTATGGACTTTATATATAGTTTTATTTATTTTATTCAATGGTTGGATTTGTATCTACTTATTCATGTTTGTTAAAATTTAATAAAAAGTTAAAAAATGTTCAATTTGTAAATATGAAAATAATGTTTTTATGTTGAATTAAATAAAGAAACTGCTATTTTTGATAGAAACTGCGGGATCCTTTGCATCCACCTGAGCTGACTCAAACTCAAGCAGATAGCACCTCAGTTTAAAATCTCATCTGAAGGATGACACACTCAAGAGAGCAGTACTACCCTTCTTGACCCCACCCTCTAGCTTGGTAAAAACTCAAAACCTTAGCCCTCTCAGCTAAATTACTAGACATACAACTGTGCTAAAGGACGAAGAGCTTAAAACAGACAAGATGTCTATAGACATCAGAAAGAAAGAAAGTCTTAACATCTTTGCACATACCATGTCAGGACATTGAGTGAGCAGATAAGGCACAAAGACAAAAAAATTCCTCACAGAACGACAGCTTCAGTAATCCACTATTCAGATCTTGCCTTTGAGAGGAGGATGAATTACCAAGTTGGGCAATGAGTAGATGCTAAACAGCCAAGCTCAATGGAGGGACCAACAACTTATAATTGAATACAGTAGAGGCATCAGTAAGAATGTTTTCTTGAGAATGTGTTTGCCCATTATTTTTTTGTGAGGCTACATATTCTAACAATGTGTGCAGGCTCAAAGTGTCAAGCTTTTTGTCTAGTCCAAGACTCAATCATCTTGGAGAAATAGCAAGGCTTTTATTGTTTTTTGTTGGTGGATCACTTCTTGTCTAAGATGGAGTAACATCAAATGATACTGTAAGATTAAGCAAAATGTGAGGGCTACAAGGGAGTTTACTCTGATAGAAATACTAGCAGTAGTATGTGCCATTTGGGGAGTCATTAGCTCACAATCTTCTATTCTTTAAGTTCATATGTTTTGTTCCTCAGTACACTCAAGTTAATGGACAGAGTGAGAAGCACACCAAATGCAGGTGGCACAAAGGTGTGTAGTAGCAGCTTCTTATTACACAATATGGCATAGACGTTTAGTGCAAAGTACTAGGGATATAAGCTGCTACAGTGCTTTATCCTCATGTACTGAGTCTGATTCCTTCAGAGTCCACTTCCTTAATAGCTGACTCTGTACAGGTCACATAACCAGACAGTGTTTGTGTTTCACCTCTGAAAAGAGATGCTTATGTCTAGTGGATTTATATGGTAAAGAGATAAGAAAAAAAATTAAAAATGGTACCATGTATAAAGAATGTAGAGAAGAGGTGGGGAAACGACTAACAAATATGACAAATCAATTTTAATGTGAACTGCAAAATACTACATCTGAAAAAGAAACAAAGTGAATATGTACAAGGAGGATTAGACATAAAAATTAGAAAGGAACCTGTGAGGTAGTCGATAAGAAGACAAGTAATGTAAAAAGCAGTAATATAGGCAATAGAGAGGAAATGGTAGTAAATCTCTGTCTATAATACTACATACATAAGGGAGGCTCTATCTATTTCCTGTATAGGGACTGAAAGTACATGATGCAGTCCAGAAGCAACACTTAAGATCATGTAGAGTCTTCAACATTCCCATATAAAAAGATAACCAAAATCCTACATGATCTTGACACTTTTGGCATGTCACTGGGACAGGATTGGCAAATAAGCAAGAAAGGGCCTGCAATTCATATAACTATTTTTATCTTTTCTGATATGTATCCCTTCCTACATACCAGCCCTTATCTATGTCTTAAAGCTTAGTACTCTTAGTCTGTGATGTTAGTGCGATATAGAGTATATACCTTTAAATGATAACAAGCTACCTACAGTGAGTAGCATGTCATGTGGAACACAGAAGTTGTACAGAATTTAGTCAGTATTATAAACTTCACTGAGGTTGCACAAAAAACTGCTGACAAAGTGTGTTTTACTGCACTCTCTGATGAGACATTCTATCAGAGTGGTAAAATATCTGCAACACCTAACGAAATATCTGCAGAAGTAAAAAACAAATTTGGCTTTAGTTTCATAGTTTCATAGTTTAGTACTAGGCTATCTGCCCTGGGGCATTTGTAAGTCTAGCCATAGTGATGTGGCTTTCGCCACCCCATGAAATGGTACAAAAATGCACTTTTAGAGAGCTTCAGTGTTAAGAATTACAGAAACATAATTTTCAGAAGAAATATGACTTGATTTTCATCTTAACCAAACATTATGCTATGCACGTAGGTACTGCATGGCCAGAAAGAACCATAGAAAACACTGTTGGCCAGCAGATACGTGAAATGGAGCAAAAATAATAAAACACTCAGAAAATTACTGATAATACATAACTTTTAATAATCAGACCGGTTTCGGCAAAAAATGCCTTCTTCAGTGATACACAGCAAATAAAAAAAAAAAATGTAAAAAATGTGTATCACTGAAGAAGGCATTTTTTTGCCGAAACCGGTCTGATTATTAAAAGTTATGTATTATCAGTAATTTTCTGAGTGTTTTATTATTTTTGCTCCGTTTCACGTATCTGCTGGCCAACAGTGTTTTCTTTGATTTTCATCTTCCCAGAATGATTGCACTGCAAAAGGGAACTTGGTTACAACTGGAAGTTCTAATGCACGTGGATTAACTGAAAAATCTGAGAAGGTATTTAACGCCTAAAAGGAAAAGAGTAAAATTTAATAAAAAAGAGTAAAGAGTAAAGGAAAAGATCAGTAGAAATCAGTAATTACTGGCTTGCCATTAAATTCTTTACAGGAGCATGAGGTTCTAAATCTTTACAGGAGCATGAGGTTCTAAGAGATTATTATTAGATGTTTATTGAGAATTATTGAGCCAATTGAGCCAAAGACTGTGAATTGCATGATAAAAAATTAAGAAAAATATAAGAAAATAGAAATTATGAAAAAAAAAATCAAACAAGAAATTATCAAACATTTATCAAATAAAAGCATTTTAAATTGCTAAAATTTAATTTAAAAAAATAAATTTAAAATTAAAAATAAAAAAACTGTAAAATAAAAAAAAAAGAAAAAAAAAATAAAAAAAAAAAATAATAAAAAAAATAAAAAAAAAAGAGCAAATGCAATGAAAATCAACACCAAAAAAGAAAATGATTTAAATCAGAGAAAATTCATGGACACTCAAGATAATTGCAGGAATAATTGTATATATATTGCAGGAGAGAGCAGATTGCCCAGTAAATCCAGTCACAGGTGTTTCAATTTACATCAGTGACAAGCATAGTTCATACTTGGACCTATTGGAGACAGTCATCATTTAACTAAATACCATACTCATGGGAGACTTTAATTATCCTTGTACGAACTGGCAATCTCACATGACCCCAAATTTGCAGGTGCAGAAATTCCTAGCCTTTCTAAACACAAACACTCTGAACCACAAAGTGCATGCACATGCTAGAAAGAGCAAACATATTGGACATGGTACTCAAAAACATGGCAGAACACTGCACCACTCCCCATTCCCCACAGTGTCATGTCCTCTCAGGTAAGGTTAGACTATAAAACAGTGTCCTTCAAAATAAAACTCAGTTATCTAACCCCAGTAAATCCAGTCACAGTTAAGAACTACTCCAAGACAATCTATCCTTTATTAAGGAATAACCTTTCAAAATGCCAAGCCTCTCCAAACCCAGATAGCACAGCAGGATATGCATATTTATTCACAAACACTCTAAACAATCAAGTCAGTGATTGCATACAGATGGCTGTGCCTACCAGGAATAAGTCCAAAACTAACTTAAAAAAAAAAAAAACTGGTAGAATCCAAAATTAAACAAGTTGTACAACAAAAGAAAAAAAATGTGGTTAAAATTAAGAAGTTCAAAACCAGAAATTATAAACATTATCTCATCAAGCCAAATAGATAGCTAAGAGGTCTAGTTAAGTCCAATAAAGGGGATTTTGAGGTAAAGATAGTGTCCCAGTCAGGAAAGACCATAAGGCCTTCTTCATTTATGTCAGAACTCTCAAAGGCAGTACACAACAGTGTGCCAAATTGCTGGTAAATGGGGACAAATTCACAGAATCACAAGATATAGCAACTCTTCTGGCTGCCAAATTAATTTCCAACTTTACCCCCCTCTCACCCTCAGCTGCTCCCCAGGAAATGCCATCTAATATAACCCCTATAACTATCAGTAGGGAGCAGGTCTTAAAAGCACTCTCTAAGTTCAAAAATTCAGATTCAATGGACTCTGATAATATCCTAAGATGCCTCCTGGATAACCTGAAATATGACCTGTCAGAGGCACAGGAGTCACTATTCAACCATAGCCTCTAAACAGGCTTCATACCACTCAAATGGAGGACTGCAGCAGTTATCCCTATGCACAAAGACAGATGATCAATGGATCCCAGGAACTACAGACCCATTAGTCAGATAAGTCTCATACGAAAGACATGGAATGAATTGTCATGGAAGTGATTAACAATGATATAGGCAACCTTCAGACACTGGACCCAACCCAGTTTGGTTTCATCAATGGCAGGTCATGCCTACTAAACTTGACAGACTTCTTTGAGAGGTGTAACATGGACCAGTGAAAGGCAAATCAGAAATTCACCTCTGGTCTGACACCTATGTATCTCATGGACAGAACCAGCAGTTAAATCATGCTCTAAATTTTTTATTTTATTTATTCTTTGTTGAATGGGTTAGTCCCACTAGGCTAGTCTACTTTGTTTGGGGGCAGAGGTCTGAGGGATTATTTAAACTACTACGGGAAATTTGGTCAGGTCATTGCAAAACTTCCCCTGCTCTTTTTGACAGGTGCCATGGGAAATTTTGCATCCACCTAAACTATCACCAACTCAAACAGGTGGGACCTCAGTTTAACATCTCATTTGAAAACCAACACACTTCAGGAGTGCAGCACCCCCCTATGCTGCAGTGCTGTGTCAGCAATTGAGCTGCCCTGTGTGGGACTAGAACCCACAGTTTTCTCTAGCAAAGATGAGTGTGTTACCTGTTGCACCACTGGCATGTCTTAAAAGAATATGTAAGGAAAAATAGTCTGTAGGATACATTTCAGTCTCATTGTTATGCTTATAAAGGCTCTTGTGGTCATTAGCCTAGTTTATACCTATGAAACTATAAGCCTAAGCCCTCATAAATAAAGCAGAAAGGAAGCTACAGAGAATGTAAAGTTTAGATATCGTTATGAAGCCATTAGTGGCAACTGAATGGTTAATACCAGGGTCACTGATTTAAAACCAGATAAGACTGATTTGTCTTAAAAATGGTAAAATGGAACATTTCCCTTTCCATACAGTTGAGGATGTGGTCTCAAAATGTCAAATACAATTTTTTTTTTCTTAACCAGCATTTCTGCAGATAGAAATTGATACAGCAAGCTCCAAATTGTGTACATGGGATGCTACATTTTGCTTAGGCTTTCATTTGGAATTTTTCAGCACTAGATGTATTCCAGAGTACATGACCATGTAACTGAAGGCTTGGAAGGTGATGTAAATATAACTGATGGTCTAGTAGTGTCAAGTCAGATGCAAGAAGAACATGGCAAGAGACGGGTACATCTGCTGAACAGATTAGAGCAGCATAATTTCAAGCTTAATAAGAGCAAATATAAAATAAGAAACACAAGTCAAAGGACAGATTTGTTACAGAAAAAGATTGCAGCTTCTGCAAAAATGACAAGGTCAAAAGATAAAAAGGCATTGCACAGGTTTCTTAGTCTTAAGCAATATCTTACTAGGTTTGCACCCAAAATGTCCAGGATAATGACCAAGATGTTGTCTGAAAGTGAAACTACATATAAATAAGAGTTTTGAAATATTCAGTAAACTAATCACAGGAAATCCAACATTAAAATACTAACATATGAGAAAATCAAGTTGTCTTACAAGTGGATGCAAAGCATAACTGTAAAGATACCATGACTCTACAAGAGAATAGACTAGTTGCCTGTGTGTCAAAGGTATTGAAAGATGCACATAAATATTCTCAAATAGAAGAGAGTGCATCAGCAATAGTTTATGGGTATAAGAAATTCCATGAGCATGTATATGATAAAGAAGTTCAGGTAGAAACAGATCACAATCCCTTGCAAAGCATAATCAGGAAGTCCTTCCCTAAGCAGCATTGTAGATAATGGAGGAATTTAATAAAGCCTACACAGACTTTTTTTCTGTGTAGGCATAGTGGCACACTGCTTCCACAAAAGTAAGCAGGTTTCTGATCTGGTAAACAGAGCTGAAAGGCTTGCACGAGTGCATCAACACAGAAGTGTTTGTGGCATGCATATCATCTCATAAGCAGGTGGACTGAATGTAAATGAGGGTGGTAGAGAGATACAGCAAGCAGATAGGTAGTCCTGCAGACACCGTGTTGGTGGCTGAAATGTATATGGAAACATTCTGTGTACAGGATGTTAAACAGACAAGAGGGGCTATAAAGGTGCAGTTAGAAGGACAGAAATAGCATAGCAGACACAGATATGTGCAAAAGTATCCACTGTGTGTCTAAAACATAATGGAAAATAATTTAAAAGCATTTTTTTAATAATCAGGTTATGTTTGTGTGGCATGCCACAGTGTGAAAACATGCTGTTAAAAAATAAAAAGTTTAAAAAGCGTAAAAATGAAAATTAGTAGTATGTGACAGTAATGCATTATAGGACCTTGTATAGAGTATGTACAATGGTAGACTGCTGTGGTTGCTAATGAGGCAGGGCCTGGAACCGTGTAGTTTCCAGGTTGTGTGCATGGATCTCTGTGCAAATGAGCTGGGGTTACTGAACAGCACAAATGGGTATCCATGTCCACAAATTCCATCTGTGTAGGCAGAAAACCATGTTGATGTCCACAGAAGAGGTAGTTGACATCAAAATGGGGTATGTCCACATTCTATTAAGCTCTTTGGAGCTCAGCAGCACCCATTTGCACAGTGCAGCTCTCTGCTGAGCAGGAGGTGTGTACAGTGAATGCTAAGCTTTGTGTACCTTCGGCGCGAGTATTTCAGCAGGTTTGAACGTGTTTGTGTGGCGCTCCTCCGTGCTTTGTGTGACCTTTCATGGGGGTGTGTAAACTGAGTGCTGAGCACTGTTTACCTTTGCAGTGCATGTTTATATGGCCCACTGTAGTGCTAAGCGAGGAAGGCTGTTAAAAACAAAAAAATTGGCTGAGAAAGGCAATGACATCTTAATTACTGATGACCCTGTTCCACTTGAACTAGGGCCATTAACAGTCCTTAATGATGTACTTGGCAGGTGAAATGCATCATAGGTAGCCAATCACAAAGGCTGCAACTACAGCAGACAACTGTAAAGGTTGTAACAAGCCTACAATCTGATTTTACCCTCTTAGTCTGCAGCAGTGTAGTACAGACTTGGGACGTTTAACTGAAGAAATGCTAGGGGCTGCTGCAGGTCTGTTACATATGTATGTGCTAGTCTAGATTTTGATGTCAATGCTGCTGCTGCTGACCATAGGCCTAGACTGAGAAGGAGAAGAGTGTTCAAGCCCAGGGTAACCTACCAGGAGCTACATGAGCTGGAGATTGTAGAGTGCTACAGGGTGGACATGGACATACTACAACAACTCAGTGAGCTCTGCCGCCCTCAACTCAGGCCGAGAGCCAACAGAGGGGAACCCATCTCAGTGGAAACAAAGATATGTGTAGCTCTTAAGATACTAGCTATGGGTACATTCCAAAGACCAACTGGGGACATGATGGCAGTCTCACAAACATCAGCATCCAGGGTACTCCACCAGTTCTTGGATGCCATGCTACCACATGCCAGTGAGCACATTTATTTCCCCCTCACCCCAGAAATGAGGGCCAGCAGTATGCAACACTTCTATTGTGTAGCACACTACTCTGAAGTACTAGATACCATAGATTGCACTCATGTACACATCAAGGTACCTCCCAGTGAGGAGGGTAGAATCTACATCAATCACAAGGGGTACCATTCTATCAACTACCAGGTCATGTGCAATGCCCAGAGCATTATCATGAATGTGTGTGCTTGCAGTCCTGGCAGTTATCACAACTCCCATATCTGGCATGCATCACAGCTGTACCAGATGTTTGATAGGGAGACATCCCACATGGACATCTACTGGGGGATGCTGGCTATGCACTGAAACCGTGGAGGATGACACCCATCAGAAATGCACACATACCCACCAAAGAACGCCATAATGCGGCACATGCACAAACTAGGAAAAGGAACATCATAGAGTGCATGTTTGGGCTGCTGAAGTCACGTTCTGGTGCCTCAATATATCTGGTGGAGCCCTGCAGTACTCTCCAGCCACATGTGCACAGATGTTCACAGTATGTGCCATGCTACACAATAAGATCCTGCGGAAACAGCTGCAGCAGGATCAGCAAAGGGAAGGGATACATAGCCACCCACCAGTGCCTAGGCCACCACAACCACACCCACAAGGGGACTCCAAGGAAGAAACTCCTGAGGTTGTCCCTGTAGACAGATGTAGGCATGTCCAGTATGCACTGGCCTTGGCCAAGAGACAATGCATAGCACATGCACTGCAACCTATGGCCCTAGGGACTGACACCTTACTCTGACTCACATACTTATTAGTAAAAATTATGCCAGCCTGCCTGTGGACTGCATGCATCAGACAGAATCAGCCCCAAACTATAGGTCTGTCTACTGCTGCATTTGCAAGGTAGGTCACACAGCTATCCACCACCTGTAAGGGGTACTAGAATATGGTAGCATATGTATGGACCTGACACATGTATGAAGGGAATATAGTGAACTACTGAGCAACTCGCAGAGATCTAACAACCAGTTGGGACAACACGTACTCTGTCCAGTAGTATGTGCCCCATAATATTCACTAGGCCACATGTCTGGGAACCCCACTACATTATTCAAGGGAGATTCCAAACAGTGGGGTGACAGAACAGTCGCACGACTGTCTACGCCAGCAGAGCATGGGCTGGTCCTCCCCCACTCCCAACACATCAGTGTTCCCATACAACTGCTGTAACAGTATATTTGCAAAGATATATGAGCAGACCAGACAATTCCAGGGCTGTGACATAGAACCTGGCAGCATGTTGTATTTCCCGCATAGCACAGGGGTTACAATGTATGTCTGTATGCTGTTGATAGTGTGAGGAATGAAAACTCTTTGGTGGCTGGTATGGCACACTGGACTAGGGACATTAGCATGGGTGATGGTGTTGATGGTTCAAATCAGGCAACAGCTACATCTTTTGCATGTGAGGTACTCTTATGGTGGTATTCCCACAGACTGTCATAATCCCTCAATCTGTTACTGCAGGAAAGCTGGACAAAGCCAGAGAAAATGGAGGAACAAAGGGCCAAAACCACAGACAGACATTACATGTGCTCTGATTAACCTAGAATGTGGCTAGTGTAACAGCAGGTTGCAACAGGTCAGATTAGCTGCAGGATGTAAAGGCCGTCACTTAAATGTGTCAGCAGTTACAACAATTCAGTGACTGCATTGTACAGTATATTACCGGAAAACCACAACTATAGGAGGAACAGAACAGACATATGGGGCAGAATGTTGGATATTCTGCAAAAATATGTACAGTGAGAGGCATGCAGGCTGTCACCCTGTGTGTGGTGTTACATATTGTACCCCAGTCACATCATACTTCTCAACCTCTTACAGCAAGATATATGAACAAAGCCATGCATAAAAGTGAGACAAAAGCCCCAAAATAGGGACATGTTTTAAATATTGCTCTTACAAATGTAGACAGTTGATAAAATAACAGGTCTTACATTAGCATGAATCTCCTGATGCATATGGAGTCTGAAACTCAAATGTCTGTCATTATATGTTAACATAAATCTTTAATGATGTGCCACTAATATGCCTGAAAACTACAATGTTATGATAAACAGACCATAAATATGAGGCAAAAATCAGAGCATTCTATGAATATCTGTACAGTTTAGAGGTATCAGTCACATATTAAGTACAGCAAACAGCCAGGGAATGCCTTAAACAATATCAGGGAAGTGCTGTACTCTGGAAACAGGTGCAGCAGCCAATGGCCTGCAGCATACTTAATCCCGGACTAGAGTACAGGTAGCTCTGGCCTAGAGTCACCGTGTAAGTACTGACAGTCACATTCCTACACTTAGCTAACTTGAGTCCAATTCTGTTGCCTCTTTCACCCAAAGACCTGATATGTGGAAATATGTCTGTACACACACACAGCTACATATACATATCTGTCTCTCCTTATCCCCCTCATGCATGATTAATGTATCTGTCAGTATGTGGCAAGTATATATATATATATATATATATATATATATATATATATATATATATATATTTATAGAGTTATATAAAGTCCAGTGATACATAGACTCTTCACATATATTTACATAACACGTTTACCTAGCGTATACACACACCAACGTTTATACTGATATGTGTGGGGATGTACAAATGTTCCCACATACCCTCGGCATGCTGGGTTATCTCTACTTACATATCACAATAGTTGTCCAATGGAACCAGACCAAGGCTGCAACATTACACAATCCACTCACCCACAGACCTGTGCCTGTGGAATGTCATCCAGTAGACAGACACAGGTGACAAGATGGTGTAATGTACAATGGTTGCAATGCATGCCTTGGACAGGCCATATTGTTCTTGGCTACATGTCTGCCTATCAAACTGCAGACAGCCACATACAGTCATACTGGTAGCTGTACAAGCATAGCAGGGATATTACCAGGTATCCCACTCCGAGGGCACTAGATACAATAACACTACCATGCGGTATCACTCTGTAGGCCACATGCTAACACAAGGCCACTTTGCGTACTCCACAAATACTGTGCCTGAATCCAGATGTACAGCAGACATAGCCTGTGGTATGTGCAATAAGTACTGTGAGCTGTAGTGCTTAATAGTAGATAGGTAGGGATTCTAATCTCACATCATCCAGTGTGTGTGTGTGTGTGTGTGTGTGTGTGTGTGTGTGTGTGTGTGTGTGTGTGTGTGTGTGTGTGTGTGTGCGTGCGCGACTATATCCCCTTGCAGCACTATGGACATGCCCATCTAGCCTATCTCTGTGCAATGATTATGCATTTTAAGGCCTTGTGACTAGTTGCTGGCCTCTACATTAGCCTCCTTTACAAGGCCTGCTGAAGGCCTACTGATGTCATACACCTTAAGGGTGCGGGCTGACAGTTTAATATCACATAAACTCTGTAGTGCATGAGATAAGTACTGCTAGCTATAGTGTATAATAGTAGATAGATAGGGATTCTAATCTCACATCAGCCAACTCTCTCTCTCTCTCTGTAACTATATCCCCTTGCAGCACTACAAACATGCCCATGTGGGCTATCCACATGCAATGGTATGTATTGTATGGCCATGTGACTGGCTGCTGGCCTCTAAATTTCCCTCCTCTACAAGACCTGCTGAGGTCATCCACCTTAAGATTACTGGCTGACAGTCTAATATTAGATAAACTCCATGATGCATGCGATAAGTACTGTGAGCTGTAGTGTGTAATAGTAGATAGGTAGGGCCTCTAGTCTCACATCAGCTAACTTTGTGTGTGTATAAATATATCCCCTTGTAGCACTACAGGCATGCTCATATTGGCTATCTCCATGCAATGGTTATGCATTTTATTGGCATGTGACTGGCCTCTAAATTGCACTCCTCCACATAAGCATAACTGATGTCTGCCAGCTTCTAGATTTGTATGTTCAGAAAACCCAGGTAACAGGTAACACATATAGAGGATAGCAGACTTTGTCACAAGGTATGACTGCATGATTACACTGACTGCCTCCAATGTCCATGATACAGTTATACAGATATGCACCTAGGGAGCCATGCATATATACTGTCTTACCTTCTTGACATCATATTTCTGATGTGCTTCCATGCCATCCTGTTCTGCTGTATTGCCTCCATGTGTACATTGGTTAACTCCTCAGACTCCTGGAACAGACACATATACAGGTCCATGACACACCTGTCATTCTGCAACACTAGCGCCAGTCTAACATCATGCAACAAAGATACACAAAGTCTGATGTGTAGTCATGACACATGCCAGCATGCAATACCTATAGTGGCCCACAACAAGTGCAATGGCAAAACAATATTGCACTACACAAGTGCATAATGCAGTGATGCAACTGTAGCATTGTCATCTCACAGCAAGCGGTTCTCTGGTTTGATTCTCTTTTGGGTGGAGTCTGCATGTCCTCCCTACATTCGTGTGGGTTTCCTCCAGGTGCTCTGGTTTCCTCCCACATTATAAAGACATGCGTCTGGAGCGTTTCTCCCCGGGCCTCCACTGAAAATTGGCTTTTTTCCAAGTCGGACTTTCCCGGTAAACAAATGTTAAATAAATATATAAATAAATAATATAGTCACCCTCTGCATCAGACACATATTTGCATTTCCCTGCATCGATGGCATGGATAGCAGGGATGTGGGACAGGTATCATCACATGCACAGGGTGTGGGGGTGCCAGAGGCCTAGGCTGTGCCAAACAGGTGACATCAGGTTATGAGGGAGACAGACTCCAACCACCCCCTGTCATCTCTGAGAAGAAAAACAACAGCAGTACATTACTACCTGCACTATTATGTATGGTAATCTACACAGATTCATACAGATGAGGATTCGCAACTGCATTACAAGTCCCACATCTTCACATCTCTGCTCCCATGCACAACAGACAAACTCACAACAACATACACAGACAAGTCAGACCCATTATAACATGCACTTCAGCTACATCCAGTTAATGTTGCCAGTACAATGCACCTGTAAGGTATGCAATATGACAGTGTATATGAAAGAACTAAACATAAAACCCAGTACACCTATATTGAGAATAATATGCCAGTAGTAGTATCACTGCTTCAGGTATGTACCATCTCCCTGTTTTGTCTGAACAGGCATCTTGGAGTACTAGCCTCATGTATAGTAGGCTGCGTACTTGCTCATAGCAATAACTGCAAATGTGTTAATGTTTGTACAATTACACACCTGTGATTACCCAGTCTATGCATTGTAATTAACTGTTCCAGAATAGAACATATAAATATCCTACTCTGGCTAAGCCCAACAGTTGTACACAGGGCAAAATGGCAGCCCTTAACTTTCTTAGGGTATTTACGATCCTTAAAACAACAGTATCACACTTACCAGATACAGGACCATGGACTTGGGCCACACCTGATGGACCTATGAAAAGATGAGGGAGAGGTATTGTCAGCACCACCAAGTGTTTCAGCTCTACAAGGTAATGTGTGCATATATCCAAATGTACAGTAGCAACTGTGATAATGGCTATATTGCTGACACTCTGAGTATGTGTGCACAACTGAGCATAACCCCCCCCCCCATGCAGATAGGCCTGACACCCATGTACTGGTATGTACAGCCTGCCACAATGACTGATACAGTATTACACTGGTGAAGACAATAAGCTTATCTGGATGTTCCTCTTCTGTAGGCACTGTGGCACCCACCTCCAAGATATATGGTGTGATGGATGCCTGACAGTTATTGGTTGTTCCTAGGTTTGCCAGGAATTCCTCTGTGGCTGTGAGTGGTTGTTCCATTGCAGGCCCTCCACTGGTGGCAGCATGGTCCCTTGCAACAGCAGCTGGCCTTTTCCATGCAGCATTCACCATAGCTGTGGCTCGGTGTTGGACCTGCTCATAGGTTCTGTCCTGTTGGCCAATCTGATTGACAGCCCGCACAAGGTCTGCCAACAATGCTGCCCACTGTTCCCAATTGTGCCTACTCCTAGACAGCAAGATCTGATGGTGGTGTCTTAGTCCATCAAGTATAATGTCATTCTCCACAGTTGAGAAGGGTGCATGTCTCCTGCGGCACATGGTTCCTAAAATCACAAGACCAGATACGTGGACATCCACTATGTACAAATCCAGCACACCCATAAAGGCCTGCACTATCCACTGCTCCCTCACACATCATACCCCACAGTCTGGCAACACACTACATATGTGGTTTTCACCAAGATAGTAGCAATAGTGGGGTATGCCTCTTTGTGCTGTGACAGATTCTGCTGTATGTTCCTAGACCCATCACTGCAGTCTACTGTGGTGTGTCCCCTATGGGCAAACTTTCACTAATATGTCATGCAGCCATGCAGCCGTTGTCAGACAAATAGCAGTGTGCTATTACAATGGCTATATGGGGACAGTCCAGCAACACAGTGTGCCACAATGACAGAAAACAATGCAAACCTGCTGTAGTATACGTTCTCTGTAGGCATCATACCTCTCCACTATACAGATGTTTGCAGACTGTCAAGATGTTTGCCCTATAGTCTTAGTCATTTTCACACAAACCTGTGGATGTCTGTCAAATAGTTGGCCAATCATTGATGGCTGATGTCAGAAAATAAAGACAGACATCTTTGTTTCACACTTCCTACCCTTCAGAACACAGTTATGCTACAGTAATGTCAGTTTAGTCTATTCACATTCTTACTTTGTACGAGCAATACATAAACAATGTTGCTGAGCTTGGGCTTTTGTCCCCCATTAATTATGGCATTGTCCTGCGTTTTTGCTGTAGGAGGTTGACAGGTATGTTATGCATAGCTCTGAACCAAACAGGGAGAAATGTCAACAGAAGCAGGGACTTAGCCAGAGTACATCAGGGACATTCAGGGACAGTTTTACAATGCTAGAACTAATTATGTGAGACATGGACAAAATGAGAGGAGGTGAATTACAGTACATCATTTGACATTACAGGGGTGTACACACTCTCTTATTGTCACTATGTACTATGTGTAATTCACTAGCTTTCCTACAACAGCCGACCATTGTAGGTGGGATTGACAGGGACAGTTGAAAGGCATGCATGTAGATGTAGGACAGCAGAGTATCGATGACATGTCATCACCATAGATCTAAGACAGACTTACTGCTGTAATCCCTACACCCCATACCTGCATCCTCCCATCTATATCCTGTTATATGGAGAAATCTATTACATACCTGGTGGAGTGCAGTACTCCTTTGTTAAACATTGTTTCCAGTAATCTCTTGAAAATACACTCTGTGTGTGTTAAGTCTCATACAGACCTGTTCCCCATAACCAGCTGCTTGCCTTTTTAAGGTACTTCTCATTAGCAGGTAATTGCCTCTGCACCAGTCTGTGGCTCAGAATTGCTAATTGCAGCCAAAACAATTGTATTGCACTATCGTTAGCCAATGAGATGCCACCACAGTGTAATATACAAGGCCTTCATGTAGGCCTTTGCCCATTTTTAGTTTTTGAGATGGACATTACTGAGGTGTGCAGACTACAACATCACAGAGAGTAGGTAAAAACACCATCCACTGCAGAGATTTCTGAAGTATGCCCACAGTTTTGCCGCATATATGTGGTCAGTGTCCCAAGACATTGTGGTCATCTGGCAGTACACTGGCAATCATTGTGGGCTGAGGTCAATAAGGGAAGAGACATGCGTGTGTCACACTTCATACCCATCAGACTATGCATGCTACTGCAATAGCCGTTATTCTATCAACTTACTATCTTTTTAGGGTTAAACTGTTACATATGTCCCTATCTCTGGGCCTTTGCCCCCCCATTAAGTATGACTGTGTCTGGACCCCTTGTTCTAGGGGGATGTGACATATGGTAGGTCTGTAGCAGCTACCTTTACATACAGCTGTGTATGCTACAGGTTGCAGCTGCTGTGGCAGCCTACAATACATAGGGGGAGTGTGAACACTTTGGTGGAAAGCAAGCTGTACATGTAACTGTGTTAGCTGTGTCAGGCCTATCATTATGGCACAGCCAGGGTAAGGGGATTCTATACAGTGCAATTGGGCGTATGCTTAAGGTACATCTGTTATGCAACAGTGTGACTAACAGAGTAGCAGGAGACATACAGTTAGGTTATATGGATATGTGCATTGTGTTTCTGCCTACAGGCCTTTGCCTGGGTGGTAATTAATTAAGTAGCAGTAACCTGTGGGGAGTAAGACTGCATGACTCTGCTGTCTTCTTCACAATAATGTAATTGAAGTGTGACACAACACTGGATTCGTCCCCAGGACTGTGTGTGGCAAAATGTACTGCATGAAAGGCATTTAACAGACAGAGCTACTGAGACACTGCAAACGCATGTGCATTTGCAAGCTATATTTATTATTTATTTATTATTTTACATTTGTTTACCGGGCTAGTCTAGCTGGATACATGTCCATTTTCAGTAGAGGCCCAGGGAGAAAAGCTCCAAGAAGAAGGTACAGATAACATAATAGATGCTAAGACAATAAAAATTACTATAGGCTTTACATATATTTGAAATAGAGATAAAAATAAAACAATTGGCTATACATGTAGTTGAAATAGAGAATAAAAATACAACAATTGGCTTTACACACTATATAAAACAGGCACAGAACTTAAGTAAATAATCTCACATGCTTCAATTGCAATTGTCGTCCTAGAGGGAAGTGGTGGAATTCTGGGGTGGTACAGGCCTGGACTTTTTGTTAGTCAGGTTTGGTACAGGGGCACAGCCAGTGTGACTTGAGGAATTCTTTGAGGTGTTTTTTGAATTGGTTGAGTGAGGTAATAATTCTTAGGCTGGTTGGGAGAGAGTTCCAAAGTCTACCAATGGAGTTGGTGTAGAGAGCATCACCTCCAGAGTTATTAGATTTGACGGTTTGTACCCGGACAGTTTTAGAAGATCTGAGGCAGGTTAGGTTGGAGTAGGGGGTAAGTATTTTATTAAGTGAGGGGGTGTTGTCTGGTTGGTTAATTATCTTAAATGCCTCAGTGAGTTGGTTGATTTTGAGAATACTGGGCAGTTCTAACCATTCAAGTGCCTTTAGATTTAGGCAGTGGTGGGTTCGATAAAGGCCCCTGTTATGAATCTGGCTATATGGTTATAAGCTGTAGAAAGTTTATTTAGCTCAGTCTTGTTGAGGAATGAAAAAATTGGGGAGGCATAAAGGAGGGTTGAAAGGAGATGGGTGCGAGCTATAGTTAGTTTGGTGTGTGGGGTTAGGAAGTTATTTATTCTGTACATGGAGCCTAGTTTCTTATTGACAGAGTTAATGGTTAAGCTGATGTGTATGTCAAATTTGAGCTTATGGTCGATGGTCACACCAAGTAGTTTGGTGTGGGAGACAGGCTCTATGATGGTTCCATTGGTAGAGATCACGTGGAAAGTAGGGTTGTTGGCGTTTGGAGGTTCTTTACCTTGGCCGATGGATGCAGAGGAAAAATAGCAGTAACTTGGTTTTAGTAGGATTTAGTAAGAGTTTTAAATCTGAGAACCATTTTCAACTATAGTAAAGCACTGCTGGGTTGAAACTTGGAGTTTGGTGAGGGAGATGTCTGAGCAGATCAGGGTGGAGTCATCTGCATATTGAATACAAGAGGTTCTAGGGATGACTGAGTGAAGATCATTTATAAAGACAGAGAAGAGAAGGGGACCAAGTATAGAGCCTTGGGGAACACCGATGTTATTTGGGAGTAGATCGGATAGCTTGTTTTGCCATTGGACGCTTGTTTTCTACCAGTGAGGTAAGCATTGAACCAGCTGATAGCGAGGTTACTAAGTCGTAGTGTTTTCAAGGTGTGGAGCAGGAGTTGGTGATTGACCATATCGAAGGCTTTTGACAAGTCAAGAAAGAGGCGGAGGATATTAATTTGTTGTTACGGTTGCTGTTGAGTGAGTCCACGAAAGAGAGAAGGGCCGTGGTTGTGCTATGATGCGGGTGAAAACCATGCTGGGTGTGGGACAATAGACTATTTAGGGTGAGGTAGTTTATGAGCTGTTTATGAACACACCGTTCCATAATTTTGGCTAGTGGAGACAGTATAGCAATGGGTCTGTAGTTAGATGTGTCTGTAGAGGTCCGCTTTGTGAAGAGGGATGATATAGGAAATTTTCCAAATAGAGGGAATGGTAGCTTCAGCTATGGTTCTGTTAATCAAGATTGATATGGGGTATGCTATGGCATCTGATGCGATTTGTAAGTAGTCTGCTGGGAGTTGGTCCGCCGCCAGGGTGGTTGGTTTGAGCTTTTTCAGAAGAATGCGTATATAGGAGGTGGATATTGGCTGTAAGTTAAAGGAGGGTGGTCTTGGTCATTAGTTAGGGTTGCTGGTGGGGGTAGAGGAAAGTTGACTGGCTAGTGATTGAATAGTCTCGGTAAAAAAGAGTTAAAGGTGTTGGCTATTACTTCTGGATGTTTCCCAATGAGTTTCTCAGGGTGGGAGTGGTGGATTTGCCAGGATGGAGGAGATTATTGAATCCAGCCCAAAATTTCTTTGGGTTATGCTGATGTTTATCCTGGAGGTGACAGAAATAGTGTTTTTATCTGTAGTAATGGCAGTTTTAGTTGAGTTTCTAAGCTGTTGAAACTTAATGCGATCTAGGGAGATTTGGTAGCTCTCCATTTGTTCCAGGCTTGGTCCCAGTTTAATTTTAGTTTTGGTGTCTCCTGTTAACCAAGGTGCAATTTACCTTGGTTCTGATAAGTCGCTTTGGGGTGGGAGTCAAGTATCTTAAGGAAAGTGTCGTTAAAATAAGAGACGCTCTCTTCTAGCGATAAAGTTTTAGGATGGACCAATTACAAGATTTGAGTTCTGCAAGAAATTGGTTAGGGACAAATTTCTTGTTGTTTCTAATTAGTCTGGTTGGGGAGGTTAGTAGGTGGGCATTTGAGTTTTCTGATATAAGTAATAAGGTGGTCACTAAGGTCGTTGGGAAGGGTCCCGGTGGTATAGTTGTTTTACCCTTGTTGGTAAGAATCCAGTCAATAATACTCTCTTTTTGTTGAGTGTTTCCTATTCTAGTGGGAGATGGAATATTTTGGGAGAACCCATGTAGGTTAATAGGGTGGGGATTTATGTGTTTGGAGTAGAGGGACCAGTCAATGTTGAAGTCTCCTAGTATTATGGTTTCTTGAGGGAAATTAGTGGCTAACCAGCTGAGGGTTTGCTCTAGGTTTTCTAAGTTCTTTCCTGGTGGTATATAGATTACTACAAGGTTAATGCTTTTTTGACTGTTTAAGCATAGTTTTAGGGCAATCAGTTCTAGGTTGGAGTGGATTCCATATGACGTTCAATGAATTTTTAAATATAACAGCTGTTCCGCCACCCTTTTTAGTTAACCGGTCAGCCCTAAGAATATTATACCCGGGTGGGATAATTTCTTCATCCTTGGTGCTTGGTTTAAGCCATGTTTCCGATAGGCACATAATGTCAGGGGAGTGGGTAGCTAGCAACGCATGTAAGTTGTGAACTTTGTTATTAATGCTTCTTATATTGAGGTGAAATATAAGGAGAGCCAGCAGAACTTCTGGCGTAGTTAGAGGGTATAGAGCTTCGGGTGGTGCTAGGGCCTGGGTTGGGGTGGATATCGCCATCTTTAGTGATACAAACTTTCAGGTGGTCTAGTAGTCTTTGGAGCTTAAATAGTAATTTTAGATTGGTTTTAGTTGTGGTTTTCTTGGGGTGGTAGAGGGTGGGATGGACTATCTTTGAGCCTAGGGTATTGGTAGAGTAAAGTGAGGGAGAGATAAGATTGGAGGGATAGTTTGAATGAGAGGAGGTTTATCTTTTGGGGAGGGGAATACCTGAGAGTGTGTGAGTTTCGTATTTAGTTAAAAGATAAGGAATAAGAATATATATGTGGACATGTACAGGCTGTGAGAAACATTTCTACATCCATGAGTATATGTGTGGCTTTATATGGTTGTATTTCTGCACCAGCATCCCAGCTGTACATTTACTTTGCTGCTGCCTTAACAGGTGTCTTTCCACAAGTTGCTGATAAAGGGGCACATACACCTGCTATCACAGACCTCACTTACATCCATTAGTATATCTTTATTATTATTCATTGATGCACCAGAGTCCAGGGTGCACCTCCAATTTTCACATTAGTTTTTTATTTCAGTTACTTGCATAATGACTGTAAGTAGCAAGCAGTATGTTATGCTGGAAACATTTAAGGCCTGTGTAGTGTGGTTAGTTAATGTAGTATGCTATAGTTGAGAGGAGCCTGGGTTTAACACTTGGCAGAGGTGTTTATTTTCTACATGTGCGTAACACTGTAATAGACACATATAGTCATTAAAGCTCTTTAAATGTCATTTAAGCTGAGCAAAGCGAAGTGTCATGGCATGCTGCACTGTGCCGCTCCATGCAAATCTGCCCAAACCCACACTAAAAAAATATAAAGAAAAAAAAGGGGCTGATAGGAAAGTGTTGAAATTGGGGCAAGCAGGGGGAAAAAACTTGTGAAAGGTAGGTAGGGATGTGCAGGATGGGTGTAGGAAAGAACCATAGCTCTCCATTTCTTATACAGTAACAGCTGTGCATTTTGAGAGGTTTTGTAGATGAATTTGGACTCTCAAACCCCAGAGAGAGGGGTGAGGGCAACATAAATGTGTTGTCAAGCCAGTTTGACCAAATTAGTTGTGTCCAGTGGACATGTATGTGAAATGGAAAGCTATGCATGGGGCAATATTTTTTTGTGGGACAGGTCCCCATTTTTTTAAGGAGAGAGTAGAATGTTGAGGAAGAGACATAGGTACATGTGGGGAGGTAAGTTGGGTAGGAGAGGATGTGATAGCAGACAGACAAGACAGACAAGACAGCAGACAGGGGTGTTGTGTGACACATGAGGGAGGTAAACATCTTGGATGGGAAGGGTGTTGTGGAATTGGAGTCGCATGCACCTCCAGATGGCTCAGCATGACTGATATCCTCACCCATGGGCAGTCGACACTGGTCCTTCACTGCCCCGAAAGTGGCTGTGCTGGAGGCTGGGTGCCAAGGCCAGCCTGTCCCATCAGGTTGGTCAGTGTACCTTCAATATGGAGCAGGCGATGTTCATAGGTCCAATGAATGATCCTGCACACAATGACCGGCAGTTGCTCTTGGGTCACTGCAGACCCTCTGCTACCACTCTTAGGGGAGGCCAGGCCCCATCCCCTGAGACAGTTCCGCCCGAAGCCCCAGATGCAGGGGCAGCAGAGGGGGCACCATCAGCTTGGGTCCCAGATATGCTAGGACCCAGTGCCACAGCCAGATGAGGCAAGGTAGGCAGATCAACGGGAACCAGCATACCCTGATGTGCTGTGGTGATGGAGGTAAAGCAATAAGTGTAGGTTATGAACAAAGCACAGTTAGTAATAAAAGCATGGCAGAACATTGGAAATAACCCAATTACATAGCAATGCATATTATGTGAAACACAACAATAAATAACAGAACAGTCAGTATATTAACAGCATGCCAGTAACAGTTACAGCATAAGGCCAACAAAATAGGTAATTCAACAAGATATGTTAATATGCAACCATTATAATACATAACAATAATAATATACATGCCCCAAAAATTTAACAACTTATGTTAATAGTAAACCATAACCAATGGGTAACAATAATAAATAAATGAAGATAAGGTGTGGTGGGAGAGAGAAAAACAGTCCATTAGTACCATTATAGGCTCTTTACTTGACCATAGTACTATTATATACTCTACTGGTCTGTTCCTTCTTTATGTGTACAAGTCCACTATAACTACTGTAGCATGTACATACATCTCAAGCTATTTGCATGGGACAGTATGGGCAAAGCAGTAACAACAGCGGGTACACAACTACACAAAACACTTGCACATCAGGTGGACTTATATAACTACCAAGGTGTAATGTGGACTGATGTAGTGATACTTTGCAATTTAGGTAATCATTTTGATGATAATCCTGTGACAGATGGAGTTACACACTACTAATTACATTACATTACATGACAGTATGTATACGTACAGTGCATAAACTAAACAACTATCATGCCTTGCTTGGCAGGCATGGGGATAGAACACAATAGCAGTGACTGCAGAGCACATCTGCATGGAATGTGCGAACTGGCTTTAGCAACTTTTAACAGACACTCCAGACATACAGTCATACCAAGATTTCACATTTTATTTATTTCATTTTATTTTATTATTATATTTATTTCCTTTATGTTATGCTGTATTTTCACATTCTTATTAATGAGTTTAGCAGTCTGTGACATCTAAACACACAATTGTTTACTCATAATATGGGCTACCTCACCCATTTACCTGTAGTTCCTGTGGAGAGAGAATCTGTAAACATTACATGACTGATACTGTAATATTTAATGTTACATTGCACTGGATTTGAACCCTGGTCTGTGTATGGCAAAGGCTTATTACTGAAATTTTGAATTAGCTTCGGTCGACCATTTAAAATGTCAACCTGAAATGCTGAATTCAAAATTCTGAAAAGTAAACCACAGTGAAAATGAATACATTGACCACCATGGTTTGATGTATTCGACATAGCAGGAGGTGACATCACTCACCTCTTGCTGTGCACATTAACATTCTGTAGAACTCTATAGTCAATGGTATGTGAATTCCACTATTCTATAGGGGAGCTATGCCCTCTGCACCTCCCATGTGGGGGGTGCAGCCCCGCACACCCCCTGCACATTAAATATACCAACTCCGAGATCGCATTACAGTGAGGAAATGAGCTAATTCCCTGTTCCTCACTGAACCGCGAACTCCCTGCAAAATGTAAAACCCAAATTATCAACCTACATTACCCATTTGATGTAGTGTAGTTGATCAATTTTGGTTCAACATTCTGCCAACTTGGAAACTGCAAGTTGACCACATGCCGGTCGACTGATGCAGTTTCTAAGTTTTGATAGTGAACTTGTGGCAAAATGTGCTACAGACAGAGCATTTAACAAACTGAGCTCCTGAGTCACTGCTGATTACTGACTGACTGATACTTGCCTAGAGCTCACCTGGAACCAATATATGACCTGGTAGTAGTACTACAGTTTTATACTAGACTGCAGTGACAGTAGAACACACATGCATAGCATACAAGTATGACAGAGATAATAGGTAATCTATACATTAGTATATAGAATGCAGGTGTACGCAATATATTGCTATTGGTCTGAAATATCTGTCAAGTCAACAAACAATATCAGATCATGGAGTGGGCTACCTCATCCATATACCTTGCTTGCCTGATGTTTGTGGATGACAGAGCATTATGTGAGCAATATTGGCCAAGAAACAGCCTTGAACGGTACTGTATGAGTTAAACAAGGCATTTGGCAGCCATTATATTTGCATTCTACAGCTATTACAGTGTTATACTTGACTGCAGCACCTTAACTTACAGCTTGAATACATACAGTTGTATTGCATGGTTAAAACAAGACAATCCTAATGTACACAATTTACCTTGATGTTATTGATATTGGTTCAAGTGTTATTGCAGAACAGTTGGCATTATTAATTTCTTGAAAAACAGCTCTAATCCCACACTTATTGCACTACAGACTTTATTGTATATACTTTAATGCAGGTAATGGTATTATTTCATGCTTTTATTGCACTACAGTTGGTGTTATTCATTTATTGTAGAACAGCTCTAAGTCCTCATTTATTGCAATACAAACTTTACTTTATATACTTTATTGCAGTTAATGCTTTACTCTTTCTTGCTTATTTCATTACAGTTAGCATAATACACCCATACTCACCATACTCATGGTACGACCTGGCCAATCACCCGGCATGCACCTTGATGTTGCGAGCCCTCTCCTCTGTACCTGTTGAGAGAGAAGCACACCATTATTCATACCAGTTTAGCAGACATTTAGATTAGATATTGGTGAAACAGAGGTAAAAGCATGTGCATACGTGTGGGTCATTCCCTGGCTGAGCTTCTTGGACCCAGGTATCCAAGAGAAACCCTTTCATTTTTTCAGGTCATCATGGTGGTGACGACACTGCTCGCCTGTAGGGGGGATACCAGTGGCACTGGTGAGTTCCCTCGACAGCTGGTCCCAGAACTCCACCTTGCACTTTGAGCCCTGGAAACCTCCCTGCAGCCGCTGGTCTTCATGTTTTTTTACTAAAAGTCCAACCATGACCCTGGACTCCAGAATGCCCCAACATTAGGCCCAAAAGCATGAACTCTCACCAACACCTGCCATAGTATCCTTTAGAGACAGAACTCCAACAGATTATGCTGTATATCCACCTATTGGGCTTAATATAGCCTGTTTTCCCACCCTTGCATGACATGGGCAACATTTAAAAATGTGGCAGATGGCTTAGCAGCATGCAAACCAGCGCAACTGATTTGAGCAGTGCAAAATCTCAAAGACCCATATGCTTAGCAGTGTTTAGCAGTGCACAGACCAGCCACACAGAGCCAATCAGTATATAAACATTTTCAATCATTATTGTATTTATGTGGTGCTTAGCAGGTCTTACCAGACCTTAGCAGAGAGCAGTGAGTCAGACTTTAAAAATAATTTGCATAGTTTGTATTTCAGTTTGTATTTCAGAAATAAATGCATATTTTCCCTTCCATGTATTCAAACCCTGCACCTACTGCTCATAAGGCCGTACATCTACCCATTTAGCTATGAGGATACATGGAATTCTGCTATACTTTTGCATTTACCTGTGAGCAACCTATAAGCACTGCTGAGCACTGTGCCATGCAAACTATGTGTCTCGGCGCCGAACATTAATGCCTACCCATCATATCTAGATGTGGCAAAGGTGTACTTACGTATTTCTCATATTAGTTCATGTGTTGAAATAAGTAATGTGCCATGCCACTGAACTAATTCTCTCTTTGTGTGTATATATATATATATATATATATATATATGTGTGTGTGTGTGTGTGTGTGTGCATTTGTGTGTGTGTATGTGTGTGCATATATATATATATATATATATATATATTACTACAATGCTGCTGAAAACAAAATTATCATCAGCCCAGGGAGGTAGATCAACACACAAAGGTTTGGCCCACCATACCTCCACAGGTGGCTGCAGAGGCACCACAACAGGCAGCACAGATACCCATTATAACTGGGTCACAACATACCAGCATTCCCTCTACAACTTCTGTCCTACCCGCTCCATCTGTATCAGACAGTTCTGTCCTGGCTGCTGGTGCAGTCGTATCCTCCTGGAGTAGTAGTAGTGGAGATGGTGATTTTGTCACCCATCAGGCACTGACAGGGGTGGTGGATGGCATTACAGAGAGGGGGCACAGTGCCCAAATCATCAGGATTGAAAAGGTCTTGTGTTATATTGCCAAAATTATGCCACATCCAGCACTGACCCAGGCAACTGACAAGGGAGACACTGATGACAGTGTAGAGGGTAAGGACTAGATGCTAACTTTCTCTAGTTGAATATGGATGCACATCTGAGGTTCCTTATCTATCCCCAATCCTGGTGTCCCCAATCCCTTTGTGTCCATCACCATCCATGTCTGTCCTGTATGTCTGAGCCTACTACCTAAGTTTCCACACCAACCTGACCTTCTCATTCCTAAGCTTCTTCCCTAACATTCCTCTCTCGCTAATACAAAAAAAAATGTGCACCTGCCCCGCAAAAAAATACAACCCATACATAGCTCTCTGTCTCACCTATGTGTCATCTTGACACACTTGATTTTGTCCAACTGGCCATACAACATTATTCTGTTGTTGTCACCCATCCCTAATGTGGTGACTCTCCAAAGTCATGAAATTGTGTGTACAATGCTACATTTACATTCTACAAAAGTGGATAGCTTTGGTGCTCTCCCACAACCTTACTGCACATTCCTCTATTTTTTCCCATGTCCTACCCTTTGTTTCCCACTCCATTGTTCACCACTGTCCTATCAAATGTTTTTTCACACAATTTTTTAGATATTACAATATCAATTCAAAACGACAAATTAGAATCTAACATTTACCGGAAAAAAACTTACTCCAACTCGTTTTTACACTTTGACAGTTGTCACCCGAATCATCAGAAAACAAATTTAGTTAAGGGTCAGATGGTGAGGCTGTCCAGATTAGTGAGTAGTGAACACACTTTTTTAAACGAACTTACTATATTGAAAAACATGTTTACCTCTAGAGCTTACCCTGAGGATTTGGTATCAAGAATTAGCAACAACATAATAAGCAACAGATTAACATTATATAAACCTATCATACAGTATGGCTTACCATCCAAGGATACATCTAACGTTAGGAGTGTTGGACACGACACTTTTGTCATCCCGTTTAATGAAAAATCTCAACAAATAATTAAAGTGATGTACGATTCATGGGACATTATTACAGAAATTAATGTTGATTTAGGGAACATTCTCGGGAATAAACCAAAATGCACTTTTAGTAAAGGGAAAAGTTTAAAGAATTTATTTGAGAAACCCACACATAATGAAATGAACATGAAATCAAGAATGAACAAATGTGGTGGTTGCCGTATATGTAGATTTATTAATAACGGACCATATTTATCTATTTTTAACTATGAAAAAACAATCAGATGTCCAGGAGTTTGTGATTGCAACACTTGTATGGTTGTGTATGCTGCTACTTGTACAAGTTGTCAGGCCTTCTATATAGGAAAAACACACAGAAAATTAAAAATTCGAATCATTGAACACACTAGTGACATCAGGATAAAGAAACAAACTAGTGCTTTATACATTCATAGTACGGTCTGTGTGAATTTCAAAAAGTTTTTATTTTTTGTAATTGACAGAATACCTCAATTTAAGTTGTACAATGGAGGGGACATTAAGAGTTTGTTGGAAGCCAAAGAATGTATTTGGCAATTAAGATTAAATGCCAATAGGTGGCCTGGTATCAATGACCAAGTCTCCATCGCAAGCATATTGAAGTTAAAATCACAATTTATTTAGATTTAAATCATATATTTATAATGTTTTTACATACATATTGTAAAAAAGTTTAATCACGTAGTGATCTAGGAATCAAATGCACAATATATTTTTTAATTTTTTAACTGTTTGGTTAAAACTTGTTAAAAAATCTTTCATTCCCTACTTTTAATATGTCTTATTTAGTTTATTTATATATTTATTATATTTAACATATTTATTATATACATATTTACTATGTTACTTTATATTTGTATAAATTTATTTCTGAAATACAAAAAGCAATTTTAATAACATGCCTATTTTAGTGTGAGGAATTGTTGGATGATAAAGGAACTTATATATATATATATTTATAATTAAGTTATTTATGAGCACAAACCTCTAGGCTATTGACTTCACTAGTTTATTAGTTTCTATATGTATTCTGGATTCATCACTAATGCGGAACACACCCTTTATTATTGTGTGCTGATTGATTGTATTAAGTAATCAAAGTATTTGTATTTAAGGGACGTTCTTGGTTAACATAATCTGTACTCTGATGATGCCCTAACACGGAAGGGTGAAAGCGCTTAGTACTGTTTTTACAACTACCTTTTATTGTTCTTTTCGTTGTGGTCCAGGTTTGTTTTGAATAAAGGAGATTTTGCACTAAGTTCTAGGAGTCAAGGTTCTGATTGTTGCTTTTCACACATTTAATCATGTCAAAAATAGAATCACAGACAACACACATGGCCAGAAATGGCCCACCAAAAAGCCTTCATTTTTGTCCTCAGAATTTATGCAGAGGTTCCAATGCTGAGTGATGGTGAATGCCATTTACTTCCTATGGCAAAAGCTAAAGATTTTAAATTCAACTGCACTAGCAACATTCACATTGCACAAATCTGCTTAAATGTGCTGCACTATGGGAAATGCAAACTAAGGGCACCACTGCAAAAAAGTTACTGTAACAGTTCTTAGGCTGCTGCATATAATAAATAAGAAGTTCCTGTGTTGTGTTCATAGGTTCATAGGTTCATAGGTTCATACTAGGCTATCTGCCCTAGGGCATTTATAAGCCTAGCCAGAGTGTGTTTGGCTTTCACCACCCATTTTAAATTAATTTTGCTATGCCTTTTTTTGAGGTTAGTATACTGTGCCTCTGTCTAACAGTGACACAGAAGTGATAGCCGGGGTAAACCTACGATCTCCCATCCACTCATCAAGATTCCTCTTGAAGAGAGTCAATGTGGGACTCTGCCTAACCTGGACTGGGATTTTATTCCAGAGTGAAGGGAGCCTCTGGGTTATGAATCTGTCCCTCCAGCATGTCCTATTTATTTCAGTGCTGAGGTTCAAGTCTCTCGGCGTGTAGCTCGATGGGATTTGGATTTTCTGAGGTGCAGCATGTCCATTAATTCCGGGTTGGACATGGCTTTATACGTCAGGCACAGATCGCCTCTGAGCAGGCGGTATGCCACTGAGTAGAGCTGGAGTTTCTTTAACCGGGCAGCATATGGCATCTGTTTGAGCCCTTTGATCCTCTTGGTGAGGTACTTTTGGGGTCTTTCCAGTTGCTGTAGGTGTCTGGTAAGGTACATCCCAAAAGGGCATTGTACTCAATTATGGGCCTGATGAGGGATGAGTAAATAGGTACGATGACCTACCCTGATCTAGATGTGAATCCCTTCATGATTAGGTGGGCTATATAAAATGTTTTTCTAACCACTTTGGCCACGTGGTTGCCAAAGGGGATGACTATACACTTTTTGGCGTTTAGCTTGAGGCCATGGCTCTGGCACCAGTTGTCTGTTTCTATGAGGCCCTTTTGGAGGATGCTTGTGTCGGCTGGAGAGTTGATTATGGTGCCCAGTTTGCAGTCATCTGCGAACTTGGTCAGCCACAGTCCTTCCGTGTTGGCCTGTACCACCGAGAAATATATACCAAACAAGAGAGCTCCCAGGACTGAGCCTTGTGGGACGCCACTTGTAACTGGTTTGGAGTCTGACATGGCTCCAGCAATTCTAACCATGTGGGTTCTGTCCTTGAGCCAGTTTGCAACCCATCTAGTGACATAGGGGTTTATATTTAAGCTGGTGAGCTTATCTATAATGCCCGAGTGAGGTATTGTATCAAAGGCTTTTGCGAGGTCCAGGTAGGCTGTGTGGACCACCTTCCCCTCGTCAATGGCCTTGGTGACTGTTTCAAAGAAATCGACCAGGTTTAAGAGGCAGGATCTGCCCTTAACAAAGCCAAACTGGGTAGGATCCAGTGTCTGTAGGTCCCCAATATCTTTATTTATGAGGTCCATGATGATCCTTTCCATAGCTTTGCAGACCAAGCTAGTCAGGCTTATGGGGCGATAGTTTCCAGGATCCGTTGAGGCACCACCTTTGTGGAGAGGGACCACTGTTGCTGTACGCCACTCTTTGGGTACATATCCTGTAGTAAGGCTAAGATTGAACAGTAGTTTTATGTTTGGGTTTAGCTCTTCTTGGAGTTCATGTAGGGCAGCCGGGACACCATCTGGTCCCATTGATGCTGTGTTTTTGCTTTGGAGAGGCGGCTCTTACCTGAGCATCTGAGATGTCAGGGGGCAGCACTCTGTTGGGATAGATATTTGCCCTTTTGGTGGGGAGAGGGGAGAAGTTTGCACTGAACCTGTCAGCTAGGATGTTGGCAATGTCTGTGGGCTCGGTGTATTTTTTGCCATTTTGGACTAATTCTGAGCATATCTGGGAATTCCCATCCAGGTTCCTAACACAACTAAAGAAAGCCTTGTGATTATCCTTAGTGTCCTGTGCAATTTTTCTCTCGAAGCTGGCCTTAGACGATTTTATGAGTGCCTGTAGTTTTTTGCTAATACTGATCAGAGATGCCTTCCCTTTTTGGGATTTTGCTCTATCACGTAGTAGCTTCCTCCTTCTATTGTATAGTTTGTTTATGGCTGGGGTCCACCAGACAGGACATCTGCCTTTGGAGGATTGGGTCTTGGTTTTATTTGGGATTGCATGATCCATGCATTCCTGAAGGTGTTCATAGAATGCGTTTATAAAGGATTCTGCGGTCTGGGCCATATTTTCCACAGGCCGGGGCTTTGAAGGATTTCCTCGGTTTTGAGGGTGAAATTTGCTTTAGAGAAGTTTTTCACTGTGGTTTTCTGGGCAGGGGTGGGGTCGGGATGTGAATATCCAGTGAGATTAGTTTATGGTCTGATCTTACCAGTGAGGGATACACTTCTGGTCTGGAGCATAGTGTCCCCATGTTGGTGATGATCAGGTCCAGTATGTTTTCCCCTCTTGTGGGAGTGGTAACAAGTTGTTCCATAGCATTTGAGTTTATAAATTCTAGGAACCTTTGGGCTAGGGTGTTGGAGCTAGAGTAATGCTCCCAGTCTATGTTTGGGTAGTTGAAGTCGCCCAATATAATGGTGTTTGGAGAGACCTTCATATTTTCCAGTATTCTCAGGAAGGCCAAGTGAGGTTCCTGTATTTGGGAGGGTGGTCTGTAGCAGGCTATAAACTGGAAGGCAGTTTTACCCACAGTTAGTTGCACATGGATAGTCTCTGATGCTTCATGCTGTGCCACCAACCTGGAGGTGTGGGTATCTTTGACGAATATTGATACTCCCCCTCCTTTTGTGGTTCGGTCCAAGTTTTGGGGTCGAAAAGCATGGTATAAGGTATAACCTGGTAGTGCTGGGGTGCTCTCGGGAGCCTTGAACCAGGTTTCTGTTACTGCACAGATATCGATGTTCTCCATGCTAAGGAGAGTTTCGAGTGCGTGCATCTTGAGGTTTAGACTTCTGGCGTTGAGTAGCATTACTCTTAGTTTCTTATCCCTTGTGATACCTATGGAGGTGGGTTTGTCTTTTGAGCCTTGCCTAAAAAAGGCACTATGGGGGTAGCAAGAGCCTTTGCCAATATCCAAAGCCCAGGGGTGACAGGTGCAAGCCGGCCCTAGCGAAGCATCGTGGCTTGTCGAGCATGTCATCCCAGGCTGACAGGCATTGGATCCCCTTTGAATGACACCAACACTTAAGCCAATTGTTGAAATTGATCATCTTGTCTTCATATTGTGGCATCATTCTTGGTGAGGGTAAGATGCTACTCAAGGTCAGGGTCATACCGGCCTGGGCTACATGCTCAGAGAGCTCCTCTATGTCTCTTTTCATGTAGTCCAGGGAGGTGTCTCAGGTCATTCACACCAGCATGGACAATGACTGAGTCATATTTGTACTTGCCTTGGAGTGACCTGAGTGCTTGTGTTATGTGGCGGATCCTAGCGCCCGACAGGCAGCTCACCGTGACCTTCTCCTTGTTCAGCCTGGTGAGCGGGACGTCAGTGTGCCTGACGATAGAGTCACCTATTACAAGTGTATCAGGTGTGTTGTTTAGCCTTAAGGGCTGTGACTGTTCGGCACACTGGCTTTGTGAGCTATGTGTTGCACGTGTTTTGTTTTGGGGTAGCGGTTGCTTGTTTGTCTGCTTTGGAGGTCTCTGCTGCTTAGGCAGATTTTTATTTAGAGCCTCCGAGTATGTTTTTGCGTGTTTATGTGTTTGGTTTGTTGTCGTGGTAGGTCTATGTGAGACTGGAATTGTAGTGAGTGTGGTTTCCTTCTCCTCCTGACTGGTTACGCCAGTACTGAGTTGAGAGAGCTTAGCCTCCAATTTGGCTATATGGTTGCATCTCTCACATGTGGTGGAATTTGTTGGGAGGAGGAGAGGGTTGTCTGTGTACATGAGGCAGTTGTAACATTGCCTCAAGATTCCCAGATTCACCAGCTGGACCGGAGAGGAGATTGACAACTGACCTTTGGACATGCTAGAATAGTATTGGGAATTCCTTTATAATTGAAAAAAAGGGCCAATGGGGAACAAGGTACTCAAGGGGAGTTTGTGAGGGTGTAGTGCTTATAATTTTTTAGAGCTGACTTATATAATTGCTTTAGTGAGCAAGTGCCAGGTAACTTAAATGCAATTTGTTACAGGTAGCTTAAATGCAAAAACGACAAACAGTAACTTTCTTTCAAGTGAAACAAGAAGGGAAATAAGTACAGTAAGCAATGCAGATATCACTAGGGATCCACAGAAGTGCTAAAAGGCCGCGTTTTAGGTGGAATTAGCATTTCAGGGAAATAAACAAACAACAAGCATACAAATAAAGATAGATTCAGCAGGCCTGGATCTAGTCTATGCTATAGCAAACAAGGTGTACCAATTTCAGTAAGAAACAGTTAGAATATGCAGGCACTATAAGCCTCTAACCAGAAATTCCCTGCTCAGAAGGGCAGAATCCAGCCTCTCCTCCCACAAGAGTGCAGACCGCAATCCTTCTTAACATAAAATAACTGGCCTGAAGCCCAAGTGCTTAAACCAGAACTAATACACTTTTAGAATAACAGACACTGAGCTCTCAATCAGCAGTTCCCAACTTAGAAGGATGTAAGCTACCTGTCCTGCCACCACAGTGCAGGCCACAAACCTTCCTAATGTAAAACAACTGGTCTGAAGCCCAAGTGCTTAATCCAAAAGACTTAGAAATGATAGCTACACTTTAATCAAGTTACTACCAGCAGTAATAAATACAACTGAATACTTTAAAGAATGCCTGGATTAGTGCTCAAGTTATACAAACAAAGCTAGATTCAGCAGGCCTGGATCTAGTCTATGGTACAGCAAATGAGGTGTACCAATTTCAGTAAGAAGCAGTTCAAATATGCAGGCACTATAAGCTTTAACCAGAAATTCCCAGCTCAGAAGGACAGAGTCCAGCCTCTCCTCCCACAAGAGTGCAGAACACAAACCCTCTTAATGTAAAATAACTGGCCTCAAGCCCAAGTGCTTAAACCAGAATTAATACACTTTTAGAATAACAGACACTGAGCCCTCAATCAGCAGTTCCCAACTTAGAAGGATGTAAGCTACCTGTTCTGCCACTACAGTGCAGACCACAAACCTTCCTAATGTAAAACTGGTCTGAAGCCCAGGCGCTTAAACTAAAAGGCTTACAATGAGTTACACCAAGCAGTAATAAATACAATTGAGTACTTTTAAGATGACGCAAAAGCAAAATAAAGTAGGAAAAAACACAAATACAGTAAAAGCAGATAAATTTTTTTTTTTTTTTGGAAAGAGAGAAAGGAAAGAGAAAGGAGTAGCAGAAACTAAGCTGATTGGCCTTCTCAAATGCTCTCCCTGTACTGGGTAGAATGAGGTAATGACACTAGACTGGGAGGAGGGTCCCAGATCACATTTACACTAGGGGCGGGCAACTGCAAAGCCACCAACTATAAAAACACTATACCAACAGGGAGGGAGGGTGGGAAACAAACAGCAGAAATGTTTACTCACAGCTGAAAAGCAGCAGTGAGCCTTTAAATGAAAGTTTTAAACAGCTAAAGGAGCCACTAGAAAAAAGAGTTTAACTGCAACAAGTTATCATAAACAAACAACCCAACAGATGTTTAATAAGAGTGGACAATTTCCAGTTAATACCTCACACACAGTGAAACTAGCTAGAAAAAATACACAGTACACAAAGTGCTATAAACAACAAAGAAATAAAGAACAAAATAAACAAAAAACAGGATACTTAATGTTATATATTGTAGCTCCGAGTTTGCTGAGTGTCCTTCCTTCGATCAGCTCACTGTAAAATGGCTGAACACTCACAACTGAGCTTCTTAGGTAACAGAAAGTTGAAACCTGAGACAGCTTTTAAGAAAGAAATCTCAAAAGAACCAATGTGGTGCTTAGTCTAAGCTGTAGTCCAGGAGACCTGAGTCAGCCAATGACCTCAAACAATTCTCTCTCACTGAAATGCCTGATGGCTTTGGCTAAAACAAGATGTCCCTGAATTATGTGCTCAGACACACAGCCTCCACAAACACTAGGCCCAAATACAAGCCTGAATATGGAAATGCTACAAATATCCCCACTACTTAGAACAAACTGCAGAAATGTTACTCACAGCTGAAAAGCAGCAGTGAGCCTTTAAATGAAAGTTTTAAGCAGCTAAAGGAGCCACTAGAAAAAAGAGTTTAACTGCAACAAGTTATCATAAACAAACAACCCAACAGATGCTTAATAAGAGTGGACAATTTCCAGTTAATACCTCACACACAGTGAAACTAGCTAGAAAAAATACACAGTACACAAAGTGCTATAAACAACAAAGAAATAAAGAACAAAATAAACAAAGAACAGGATACTTAGTGTTATATATTGTAGCTCCAAGTTTGCTGAGTGTCCTTCCTTCGATCAGCTCACTGTAAAATGGCTGAACACTCACAACTGAGCTTCTTAGGTAACAGAAAGTTGAAACCTGAGACAGCTTTTAAGAAAGAAATCTCAAAAGAACCAATGAGGTGCTTAGTCTAAGCTGTAGTCCAGGAGACCTGAGTCAGCCAATGACCTCAAACAATTCTCTCTCACTGAAATGCCTGATGGCTTTGGCTAAAACAAGATGTCCCTGAATTATGTGCTCAGACACACAGCCTCCACAAACACTAGGCCCAAATACAAGCCTGAATATGGAAATGCTACAAATATCCCCACTACTTAGAACAAACTGCAGAAATGTTACTCACAGCTGAAAAGCAGCAGTGAGCCTTTAAATGAAAGTTTTAAACAGCTAAAGGAGCCACTAGAAAAAAGAGTTTAACTGCAACAAGTTATCATAAACAAACAACCCAACAGATGCTTAATAAGAGTGGACAATTTCCAGTTAATACCTCACACACAGTGAAACTAGCTAGAAAAATACACAGTACACAAAGTGCTATAAACAACAAAGAAATAAAGAACAACATAAAAAAAAAGGATACTTAATGTTATATATTGTAGCTCGAGTTTGCTGAGTGTCCTTCCTTGATCAGCTCACTGTAAAATGGCTGAACACTCACAACTGAGCTTCTTAGGTAACAGAAAGTTGAAACCTGAGACAGCTTTTAAGAAAGAAATCTCAAAAGAACCAATGAGGTGCTTAGTCTAAGCTGTAGTCCAGGAGACCTCAGTCAGCCAATGACCTCAAATAATTCTCTCTCACTGAAATGCCTGATGGCTTTGGCTAAAACAAGATGTCCCTGAATTATGTGCTCAGACACACAGCCTCCACAAACACTAGGCCCAAATACAAGCCTGAATATGGAAATGCTACAAATATCCCCACTACTTAGAACAAACTGCAGAAATGTTACTCACAGCTGAAAAGCAGCAGTGAGCCTTTAAATGAAAGTTTTAAACAGCTAAAGGAGCCACTAGAAAAAAGAGTTTAACTGCAACAAGTTATCATAAACAAACAACCCAACAGATGCTTAATAAGAGTGGACAATTTCCAGTTAATACCTCACACACAGTGAAACTAGCTAGAAAACATACACAGTACACAAAGTGCTATAAACAACAAAGAAATAAAGAACAAAATAAACAAAAAACAGGATACTTAATGTTATATATTATAGCTCGAGTTTGCTGAGTGTCCTTCCTTTGATTAGCTGACTGAAAAATGGCAGAACACTCACAACTGAGCTTCTTAGGTAACAGAAAGTTGAAACCTGAGACAGCTTTTAAGAAAGAAATCTCAAAAGAACCAATGAGGTGCTTAGTCTAAGCTGTAGTCCAAGAGACCTCAGTCAGCCAATGACCTCAAACAATTCTCTCTCACTGAAATGCCTGATGGCTTTGGCTAAAACAAGATGTCCCTGAATTATGAGCTCAGACACACAGCCTCCACAAACACTAGGCCCAAATACAAGCCTGAATATGGAAATGCTACAAATATCCCCACTACTTAGAACAAACTGCAGAAATGTTACTCACAGCTGAAAAGCAGCAGTGAGCCTTTAAATGAAAGTTTTAAACAGCTAAAGGAGCCACTAGAAAAAAGAGTTTAACTGCAACAAGTTATCATAAACAAACAACCCAACAGATGCTTAATAAGAGTGGACAATTTCCAGTTAATACCTCACACACAGTGAAACTAGCTAGAAAAAATACACAGTACACAAAATGCTATAAACAACAAAGAAATAAAGAACAAAATAAACAAAAAACAGGATACTTAATGTTATATATTGTAGCTCCGAGTTTGCTGAGTGTCCTTCCTTCGATCAGCTCACTGTGCTGCAATCATTCCCCTGTCTGTAAACTGATGTTTTTGCAGTGTGTCATGGGTTCAGTTACAGCTGTAGGTCAAATTATAGTTTCATGACATTTTATATTCCTATGATATGATGAACTGCAAACATTTGTATTTATCTCCTTTTCTAACATTTCAGTAACATACCATTTGAATAGTGCACCAATAAATGGATTGCAAAAACATCATATTCCAAACAGGGAGACAGTTAATGTTGGTTGCATCTCCTACCCCAGCTTGTTCCATATAACAAACACTTTATTGGACAGAACATGACAGATTGATATGGTCCTACATGTCCCGGAAAAAGCACTGTTGCTATTCCTCACTCCATCTCTCTCTCTGTACACCACTTCTGCTTCAGTAACTTGTCACCGTCCTTCAATTACGTAATTTAAAATAGGAGCAGTAGGAGCTCCTCTGTGCTGTGATGTGATAACGCTCAGCACTGTAGATGGATTTTTGCATAATTTCAAGGGTTCAAATCCCGGAGTTGCCTAAGGGTTATTAACTGTTTTTGGTGCACTATTTTATGTGTAGCCATTGGCTGCATATTGCTCTGAGCCACCATTATTCTCATTCTGTTATAAGCTAATTTGCCCCTGCCTCCCTCTCCCTGTCTACGTATCTCCTCCCCCTTCTGTGTCATTAATCTTCCACATCTGCATTTGCAGATCACCAACTGCAACTCTAGTTAAATGGACGCACTTTTGGCAAAATCTTGTGAGTTTTTACCTTTGGCTGCATTATTACGGTGTCCTTTGTGCTACTGTGCTTACCCAAGTATAGTCAGGTTAATCTGCTGAACAAGCCGAAGAGTTGAATGTACCGAATACAGTTGTCATGAGGGTAATACATACATTGTCCTTTTCTGCAGTCTGTTGTTATGTTTGAACTTTGTGAAGTACTATTTTCTGTGTGGTATATTTAGATAATAGTAATGCATGTAGAGTTTTCTTAGAATATTGTCAAGGTTTAAAATCCAGACGTATGCCAAAGTGTTCTGAATGTTTGGTATGAGCAGGTGTAACCGCTGGCTACACATTTTCTTAACACATCATTATCCTGCTGTATTAATGTGCTTGTGCCCCTTTGTGAAGACTGTCTTGTACAGATTTTGCCTAAAAAAATGTAATGATAAACCGAAGTGTAACACAACACAAATATGTCCAGAAATGAAAGATAAACTAATATCTTAGGATGTCTGTATGTCTGTTCCTGTCACCAACTGTCCACTTCTTACCACCCATTCTGTGTCATTAAATAAATCTCCTTGATTCAAAACTATTTCCATAAGTCATGTTTCAACCAGCAGTAGCATGATTGGTCCCTTATGTGTATTAAAATACACGTGTAGCATAAATATAATGATTGAAGAACTGCAGCTGTCATGACAAATGTGTAAATCGTGACACCTAAATCATGACAGTAATATATATTTGTTCTGTATTCCATCAAATTCAGACATAGTTGTGTGTGCACACTGATTATTTGTGCAAACATCAGCACAGAGCACCACTGACTGCTGCTAATTCCCTCTTTAAGTTCAACAACTCGAGATATGATTATACATGCACTAATAGTTTGCATCAGCAGAACAAGTGAGCTTGCTAGAGCTGCAGTTCATGCAGAGGGCAAAAATATATTTACAGCAAATAATTCTTTGTTTAGGTTGTAGTACGTTTCTATGTCTTTACTGAATTTTGAAAACAAGGTATTTGAATTTCAGAGTGATATTAACTCAATCAAGTCAGTGTGGTAATGTACGTCTGCACTAAAACAGTTGCACTTGCAACTGTTTTCCAGTGTTGGGTAACCTATTCACACATAACCCATTGCTGTTCTTCTGCAATGCACTGTCATATTTAGGAATTGTTTGTTTCATAGCCTTCATCCTCTTAGCACAAAAAATCTGGGCAAAGCCAAAAATAATGGGGGACAAAACCCCAAAAATAAGGACAAAGGTCTTGTGTTACCATGAATTTTCTGAAGGATATGAAGTTTGAAACTCAAATACCTGTCATTATGTCCTAATCGATTCTCAGCTAGAGCGTCTTCTGTGTAGAGACATGCATGAATGGGCGTACCTTCGTTGAAGGTTGTGCGTCAGGGCTGGCAACTTTGCACGTAAAAATCTACTGCCAATCATTAGCGGACCGGAGTTCCGCTGTGGTGACCCCTAACCGGGAAAAGCCAAAAGACATAACACAACATTGAGTGAATTCAATCATCAATGATTTGCCACAAAATTCCAGAAAACCACAAATTTTATGAGGAACAGACCAAAAACATGAGGCAAAAAGCTGGACATTCTGCAAAAATCTGGTCATTTGAGATGTATGGTCTGTTTGTACTGTCAATGTACATTGTGCATGCATGACACAAGACAGTTGACAGTAACACTATACATCTTAAATTTCCATGCAATCATCTCAGAATGAACTGGCAGGAATGCTTGACTGGTAATCCACTGGTTTACAATTATGATTGCCATTGACAATCCATACTGTGAAACAGGTAGATGTCCTTCACAGTAACGCTATATACACTAATGACAGTATATAAATCTTAGCAGAGAGGTATGTCATTACATGGGACAAGCACATTGCTGTTACATCAGCCTGTCCACACACATGCAGTTGTCCCAAAGATACACAGTACAAACAGTGAAGTCTTACTAAATACAAATGCACTTTTTCACATCATTAAACTCCAACTTCTGTGGTGCTTGTGATTCATACTATATTCTCTAGGTTGTGTAATTAGACAGGTAGGAGGTTCAGTTCTCACTCTGGGGAAAGTGTGTGTTGTGGGAGGGATAGTGACAAGTAAGTAATGCCTCAGTTTCAGATGTGCTATGTGCACTTCCACTAAGGAGAATACATTTAACTTTGGACACAGCTCTTTCTACACTTCAGCCCACTTTTAACCAAAACATCCTCTCTGCAACACATGAATGAGGTCATTATGTCAAAAGTACATTCTCTGTGGCAGATGCAACTAATACTGTGCTTTCTAGACTGTGTAACTAGAGAAGAAGGCAGTTCAAATCTTGCACTGGTGGACTTCTATGTGTGACTGCAATATGAGGTACATATAGGTTTCAAAACAGAAGTGCTGTATCAACTTCTAGTCAGGTGAAAGTTTTAACATGGGAGAGGATGCCACCATTCCCTTATCTCACCTTTACCAAAAAAGTATTTTCTGCATCACACTAATGAGGTTATCATGTCAGAAGGGCACTAGGCATCCTTATAACTCATACTTCCCTTCTGGCCCTTGCTGCATGTTCTATAAATTGTGTAGTTAGATAGGTAGGAGGTTTCAATCCAACAATGATTAAGTAATGTGACTATCTGTACTGTTATGTACAATTCTGTCCTTGATAACAGCCCTTAAGTAAACTTCAACTTAAGAATTGAAGTTTCACTGCCAGAGGACCTTATAAATTTGTATTACCCACAGGAAACACAGCGTTGACATCATGCTGTCAGAAAAGAACCACATCACAGTGCTCATATGAGTTATCCTATGGCACTGGTTGTTGATACAGTGCTCTCTAGACTGTGTAAGTACAAAGGGAAGAGGTCTGAATCCAGCAATAATTGACTGCTGTGCATGTGTGTTTGTCTGTTGTGCTGTGTAGAGAAGGCTTATAATGTATGTAATATGTGTAGCTGTGTAGTGTTAATGTGCACTTCAACTACCTTTATACATTTTTTTAAAAGAACGTCAATGTATAAAAGAAGGGTGATGTCATCCATTCAAATATGCACTGTCAAAATTGTAAAACTACATCTCATGCAATGCATGTGATTCAGGCAGTGTTCTGTACCTTGTGATCTTAGGTAGCCTGTTCAACTCCAGCCATCACTCCTTATACTCACATGTGTCAGTATGTCTGTAAATGTGCAGGTAGGTAACAATGTTGTCAGATAGCTGTCTGCTGTGTACATGTATGGTTGTAGTTCTATTATAACAATATAAGCTTATTTTTCGCACAGAAATGCTTTATTGGATAATGATGTGGCCATAGAATGATGTTTGACTTTTCCATGGGAAATGCAAAGGCTTTTCTCGTGGTGTGAGAACATGAGACAAATTTCTATATGCTGTTGCCGTAGTAAGGTATGTGTTCGGGTCCGTGATTATCCACACATTGTGCATGATTGCCATTCATTCCCAAGTCACAGTGATGACTGCATTATGCATCGTGTATATTTGCGTATAACTAGCAGCACGTAATGCTGTGTGAGAACGACACATATAGCAACAGTCTTTTAAAGAAAGTACAGGCACACATATGCCTTGTAGCAATAACCTGATGACATGACTACAAAGACCCAAATATCTCACAACTGTAGCACCACTTGCTTCATGGTGTACTCATTCTTCTTGATATCATGTAGCTTCTGTCGTCACATAGTCAGGTGTTCAAAACACACATTGACTGACTGTAAAAATAGTGTGTCCTAATGGTGCTATATATGAATGACATCCACAGGTGTTATAATGTGTACAATTACATTGGGATAAACCTCACGCAGTCCTTTTATCTCATACAAACTGCAACACAATCAAATGATGTTATGACTTCACATGGGTGGAGCCTCACAGCTTTGTTAAGGCTTCCACTGTGGCGCATGAGATTCATACATATGTTGTTAGTCAGTGGAATGACATGGCTTGCTGTTGAACTCCAGCAAAGGGTAACATTCTATGAATGCACTGACATTACACAAATAACACTGTATGAAGTTGTTATTCTCAATTTGTACTTTTCTGAGACAGAAATATAAAGTCATTTTGTAATATTCTGCCAGTGAAACATGTTTTCTGTGAATGTCATGCTGTGAATACTTCTGCATCACATGCGTTCAGTATTGACATGTATAGAATATCAACACAGATACAGTGTATTTCCCTTGGGGACTATGTTGTACAAAACAACAGGAACAGCTTCTTTGGCTGACAAATGTTCCTATTGCACTGCTGACATTTGTGTGAATATCAACATAGTTACCTACTTCTCATCATGCTGACAGAAGCATATTGTACAAATTGTTCTCAATTATCCTTTATTACTTCACACATTAATCTCATTTATTTGTGACAAGATATGTTGCTAAGTCGTGTGACAGACATAGTCAACACCCAACTCCGCAGAGTGTGAAGTATTATAGGCAGGGTTTTGAATTTGGTAACATCTGTCTGTCACATAAGTGAGTCAGACAGGAGTGGCTTAGGCAAAGGAAGTATTGATGGCACAGTCAGAGGGCTACATTTTAAGGCATTGCCTTCCATAGTAGGGGATCAATAACCATGACAATAGAGAAGTGCTTTAAGCTCTTTAAGTGTGTTGGTTATGACACAGACAGTATGCCTATTTCTGTGACATCACAGGCTTGGCAAGATACATATTTTGAGTATGTCACTGATTGTTAACAGGCATTACTTAATTTACAAATAAGAATGCAATGTATTGCCATGTCTTCCTCCATGCATTTATGTATTACTGTAATTGTTTTTTTTTTTTTACTGTACATCTTTATAAGATATAAGTACTTACATAAACATGTCTGTATGGCATGATGCCAGATCATCATGAAGTGTGATTGGGCCTGTGTTCGGACACTTTTTTGTGTGTTTGTGTTCATTACATGATTTTATGGCAGTGTTTACTGTAATGTACTGTAAGCATGCCCAGTATACTCATGTAGTAGATGCCCTTCATTTGCAATGGAGACCTTGAACTACTGCAGTGTCATCAGACCCGTGTGGTCATTTGTCACTCGTGTATTTGGAGTGTTATTATTTTACTGTTTATGATGTCCATAAATATAAAGCACATGTTTATCTAATAAATGTGTCAAGGTAATATAACCCCAGTCTTTGGTTATCCAATGACAACAGATAGCAGCATATGTCCCTTTCTGCTCTGCATGGCACAGCAGCTGTACAGTTCATACCTTGTTATATACAGGATAAAGTTGAGGATACAGCAGTATCCTCAGTTATCACACATAAATTCTGTGTACATACATGTTATATTCAATAACTACAGTACATCAGAGCAGGCCCTAATATATTCACTGTCCTTGCTGTTATGCCAACTTGTCATAGGTTCATAGGTTCATAGGTTCATACTAGGCTATCTGCCCGAGGGCATTTATAAGCCTAGCCCATAGTTTTGTGGCTTAAGCCACCCCTTTTGTATGGGGAACTATACCCATTATTTTGCTGTGCCTCTGTCTAGCAGTGACACTGAGGTAATCCCTGGAGTATATCTGCGATCTCCCATCCATTGGTCAAGATTTCTCTTGAACAAGGCCAGCGAGGTGCTCTGCCTCACATATACCGGGATTTTGTTCCACAGCATAGGGAGTCTTTGGGTGATGAATCTATCCCTCCGGCACATCCTATTAATAGCCGAGGTTTAAGTCTCCCCTTGTGGCTCTGACGGATCTAGATTTTTGAGGTGAAGCATATTCATCAACTCTGGGTTTGACATGGCCTTGTATGTCAGGCAAAGGTCACCTCTGAGCAAGCACTGAATAGAGCTGGAGTTATTTCAGTCGGGCAGCATAGGACAGATTTTTGAGACCCTTTATCCTTTTGGTGAGGAACTTTGTGGCCTCTCTAGCTGCTGCAAGTCTCGGGTCAGATACATTATGGGGCATTGTACTCAATCATTGGTCTGATGAGTGATGAGTATAGGGAGACTATGACCTCCCTTGATCTAGATGTGAATCCCTTCATGATGAGGTGGGCAATGTAGAAGGTCTTCCTAACTACTTTAGCTACATGGGTGTCGAATGACAGGCTACTGTCAACCTGGGTCCCCAGGTCCCTGATAACTTCTTCTGTGCTCAGAGGATTACCACCTATATGGTAGCTAGGGGTAACCTTGTTTTTCCTGAAGGGTATGACTATGCATTTTTTGGCATTTAACTTTAGGCCATGGCTCTGGCACCAGTCATCTGCTTCTGTGAGACCCTTCTGAAGGATATCTGTGTCAGATGTGTTTTCAGTTTGCAGTCATCTGCAAACTTTGTCAGCCATAACCCTCCTGTGTTTGCTTGTACTTCGGAAAAGTAGATGCCAAACAAGAGTGGGCCCAGGACTGAGCCCTGTGGGACACCACTTGTGACAGGCTTTGAGTCTGACATGGCGCCAGCAACTCTGACCCTGTGGGTTCTGTCACTCAGCCAGTTTGCAACCCATCTTGTGATGTATGGGTTAACATTTAAGCTGATGAGTTTTTCAATGATACCCGAGTGGGGAGGGGGGGGGGGGGGAGTTTGCACTGCTACTTAACAGGTTAGGTCATGGCTACAATTTGGCTCCCAAAAAACAACAAAGTGTAACAACTTCTCATCTTTTTGTAGATAATTTAAAACTGCATAGTTCATCAGATGAGGAACTGAAAGCACAACTGGAAATGGTCAAAACAATAATAATACCCCTTTCCCTATAGCACAGAAGCAACAACAAGGGAGAACAAGATCGATGAGCAGGGGCAGACAGAAGAGGAAAGGCTCAGGAGGGGAACAACAAGGGCCTACCCTGAAAAGAATGTGTGATTGTGAATCTCTCCAAGAAAGTTCTGAATAAATATGAGGAAGATGTTCTTAATAAGGGCCTTAGTTTTATACCCACTAATAGGGGAAATGTTGCTGATTCCATCATTGACATCAAAATGTTTGTAAGGAACATTCAATTGAAACTTGAATTTGGTAATATGCCTGATCGAAATGAAATCAGTAGGTTTAGAAGTAATAGTGTATACATCCCCCAGTTACATCCGCTGTTAGATGTTTACTCTAAGATCACAGAGAATGACATTTATAAGCATTTTGAGACAACAAGGAATGTTAAGCATAAACATAATCTAAGTTTTAATCATAGATTAGCATTGAATGACCTGAAGAATGATACGGCTATTGTAATAAGACCAGCTGACAAAGGAGGCCCCATTGTCCTTATGGATTCTTTGGACTATAATAGAAGGATGGGTATGCTCTTAGGAGAGACATCCTCATATTTGAAGATAGGTATGGATGTAGTTTTAGACAAAACCTTACAAGTATATTACATGCTTGATGAGCTGTTAGCTTCTGGTAGTATTCAGAAGGAACTTTATGATTATTTCAAAGTAAACAACCCATTAATCCCCATTATACAAGGACTTCCCAAAGTTCATAGGATCCACCCATGAGGCCGATTGTAGCTGGACAAGGTTGGGTGACTGAACCTTTCTCTATTTTCATTGAATATCACCTTAGACCCCTGGTTAATCAAAACAAATTCATACTGAGAGACAGTAAGCAGTTCCTTTTGGACCTATATGACTACACGAAAACATTGGAGGATAATGTACATTACATCCTAGTAACACTAGATGTTGTAAGCCTTTTTACCATGATCCCCAATGATCTAGGTATATATTACATACAGGAATACCTGAAAAATCATTCTGAATTCACAAATGTAAGGATAGATTTTTTTGCTTTACTTTTAGAAACGGTGTTGCTGAATAATGTTTTCATGTTTGGAGACGAAATTTTCTCACAAAGGGATGCCTTGTGCCAATAGCTAACCTGGTCATGGCACAATGGGAAGAGTCCTTCCTATTTATTACACCACAATTCCAGAAATATGTTGGGTTCTAGTTCGTTGATGACCTTTTCTTTATTTGGAATGGAAACAGCGAGGAATTGTTGCTCTTTGTCGAATGTATGAATAGTTCAACAGGATTTTTAAGTTTTACATTAAATTACTCAACAGAGCGTATATCGTATTTGGATGTGAATATCAACAGGCTTAGCAATGGACTGCTTAACACAAATGTCCACAGGAAGTTATGTTTCAGGAACACTATTCTACACAGGAGTAGTATGCACCCCAAATATGTGTTCGAGAATGTGATGAAGGGTCAGGTAATGAGGGCCTCTAGGTTGAATCCCACTAGTGAAGGCTATGAAGATGAACTTAAAGGTCTTAAGGTTAGATTTTTAAAGAGAGGTTATAATGAAGATACATTTGATAGCACAGTTGTAGATGTTCAAAGCCTTAGACATACCAGAGCGAAACCATACTATTCAGAACCTTTACCCACCTCAGCTTTGGATATCCAGTTGAATCCCATGAAAATAGAATTTCTATGTCCTATACTAAAGATTCAGTGGGTTTGAAGCAGATACTAGAGAGGCACTGGGATTTATTGATGTTAGATAATGGTATTAAGGAAATAGTGGGTCCTTGCCCGAGCATCACTTATAAGAATCAACCTAATTTAAGGAGAATTTTATGTAAGCCTAGGAACAATCTGGCTACAGAGACATCTAGTACACAGTCGACTAATACTACACCGTGTGGTAGATGCAACCAGTGCATGTTCATTAATGAAACAATGAGTTTCATCCATCCCACCACTCAATGGAGTTACAGTTTTCACACCAGAACATCGTGTGGTAGTTCAAATATCGTTTACATGGCAACCTGTGAAGCATGCCAGGCGTTTTACATTGGTAAAACCAACAGGTCACTCAGAGAATGTATTAGGGAGCATGTTTACCAAATTAGGACAGCATCTGAGGTTAATGCCCTAGCTAAACACCATAAAGAGAAAGGTTCCAGCCATACCTTCTCGTTCTTTGTCATCCAAAAGATCACTCCCAATAAGAGAGGAGGTGACATTGTGAACTTCACCCTGGAGAATGAGACGAGATGGATAATTAGATTGAGGGCTGACCTATACCCAGGATTAAATGACAAAGTGCAGGTCAGACCTTTCCTTCGAAAGAGGAGGTTGTTTGTCCCTAAGCAGTAGATTCACACAACACACCTTAGAAGTGTATTCCTATTCACCCTTTATATACACACACATATAATATTTTTTAAGTCTTTCCTCCTATTCTTTCCTTTCTCCTCCTTCACACCATGTACGCAGGCAGGTCCCTCCCCAGCTTCCAGCCCTGTGTTTTGCACTCCTTTGCCTGTTCCTCCATAGGTTCTTATTGTCGTTTTTCCTTCTTCCCCCCTCTCCATACCCCTTTTTCCCTTTCCTTGACATTCTTTGTTCCACTCTATCCCCTTCCCTTCCCTCCCTGCCTGTTTTCCTCTCACTCGTTCACCCCTTGTATCATGCTGTGTATGCCCAGTTGATGGGTATAATGACCCACTGTATGGTCAGATGTAATAGAGTATGATTTGACCATTTGTCGATTTATGACTGGTCTTGGTCGAAGGATGTGTGGCTATGCAATTGCAAGCGATTCCTTCAGCTGCAATACAAGCGCACATTAGTATTTAGCGCACGGTAAGAGTGTAGGCTGTGCCTGGGTCGATGGTAATGTATACGTTCCATTTCTTGATCTAACCCTAGGTGGTCCTAGTCGAGGTTTTACAGAAGCCATGTAGTTGGATGTTTAATGTTTAGATGTGTTGACAACCTATGGACTAGTTGTTTTTTAGCAGGAAGTATAGATATTTCTTAAAATACTCTTTTTTAAATAATTGCTAATCATTATGTTAGTGTGTTTTTTAGATAGTTATGCGTTTTAAATAGTCACGTATAAATGTTCGTAAATCTCCGAGTTGAGGTATCAACCTTAGAACCTGCTGTTAGTATGAATCCAGAACATCGTCCCCTTTAAGGGAAAGTTCACTGAGTTTAGCGTGTTAAGAGTGCAGCTGTTGTTAAAAGGAAGATGTAGCTTTCCTTACAACGTTTAAGGTTTTTTAAGGATTTTTAAGGGTTGGATGTTCATGCTTGAGTAAGTATAGGATTAATTCATTCATACACACACATCCAATGTTCAGTGTAGGTTAATTCAATACGGAGTCAACTTTTGTTACATGTCTTCACACTGTTTATTTGTTGTTCCTATTTAAATAGGACAATGCTGCAGTTTATTTGAATGTTTTTATTGATGGTTTGTCGCATTTACTTCGCCCTTTGTTTTGCTGCTGCTATGGTGAAATGATGTTTTTATAGGATGTTTTTAAAGGAAGTTTTTATAGAATTGGTGATTACCTTTTCTGCAAGTACGAAGCGGCTAGCTCTGCATGAGTGCTTTGTTGACAAAATTAATTGCTTTACATTTTGAATGCATGTGATGAGTTTTTTTAAACCAATGGGGTGAGGGTATGTGTTATATATGTAACTGTTAGAATTTTTATTATTGTATAACAGTCTGAAGAAGCCACTGTGTATTAAAGGATTTATTGCTCCACATTGCTAGTATTAGCGTGGTGATTTCTACTTGGAATTTCTGGAAGTCTGGTTGGTTGGAGTGACTTTGTGAAAGGTTTCCTTCCATTATACAAATCTGTTGGTGGTTACCAGTGAAGTATTTTGTTCAAGGCCGTTTGACACCAGCACCTTTGGCTTTTTGGATTATTTTCTATTTTATCTGCTGGTGTTACATCCCATACTCAGGGGTTATATTTGACTTTTTTACAAATAAGAATGCAATGTATTGCCATGTTTTCCTCCATGCATTTATGTATTACTGTAATTGTTTTTTTTTTTTTTTACTGTACATCTTTATAAGATATAAGTACTTACATAAACATGTCTTCCTGTATGGCATGATGCCAGATCATCATGAAGTGTGATTGGGCCTGTGTTCGGACACTTTTTTGTGTGTTTGTGTTCATTACATGATTTTATGGCAGTGTTTACTGTAATGTACTGTAAGCATGCCCAGTATACTCATGTAGTAGATGCCCTTCATTTGCAATGGAGACCTTGAACTACTGCAGTGTCATCAGACCCGTGGTCATTTGTCACTCGTGTATTTGGAGTGTTTATGATGTCCATAAATATAAAGCACATGTTTATCTAATAAATGTGTCAAGGTAATATAACCCCAGTCTTTGGTTATCCAATGACAACAGATAGCAGCATATGTCCCTTTCTGCTCTGCATGGCACAGCAGCTGTACAGTTCATACCTTGTTATATACAGGATAAAGTTGAGGATACAGCAGTATCCTCAGTTATCACATAAATTCTGTGTACATACATGTTATATTCAATAACTACAGTACATCAGAGCAGGCCCTAATATATTCACTGTCCTTGCTGTTATGCCAACTTGTCATAGGTTCATAGGTTCATAGGTTCATACTAGGCTATCTGCCCGAGGGCATTTATAAGCCTAGCCCATAGTTTTGTGGCTTAAGCCACCTTTGTATGGGGAACTATACCCATTATTTTGCTGTGCCTCTGTCTAGCAGTGACACTGAGGTAATCCCTGGAGTATATCTCCCATCCATTGGTCAAGATTTCTCTTGAACAAGGCCAGCGAGGTGCTCTGCCTCACATATACCGGGATTTTGTTCCACAGCATGGAGTCTTTGGGTGATGAATCTATCCCTCCAGCACGTCTATTAATAGCGGTTTAAGTCTCCCGCCCTTGTGGCTCTGACGGATCTAGATTTTTGAGGTGAAGCATATTCATCAACTCTGGGTTTGACATGGCCTTGTATGTCAGGCAAAGGTCACCTCTGAGCGACTGAATAGAGCTGGAGTTATTTCAGTCGGGCAGCATAGGACAGATTTTGAGACCCTTTATCCTTTTGGTGAGGAACTTTGTGGCCTCTCTAGCTGCTGCAAGTGTCGGGTCAGATACATTCCGAATGGGGCATTGTACTCAATCATTGGTCTGATGAGTGATGAGTATAGGAGACTATGACCTCCCTTGATCTAGATGTGAATCCTTCATGATGAGGTGGGCAATGTAGAAGGTCTTCCTAACTACTTTAGCTACATGGGTGTCGAATGACAGGCTACTGTCAACCTGGGTCCCCAGGTCCCTGATAACTTCTTCTGTGCTCAGAGGATTACCACCTATATGGTAGCTAAGGGTATGACTATGCATTTTTGGCATTTAACTTTAGGCCATGGCTCTGGCACCAGTCATCCGTTTCTGTGAGACCCTTCTGAAGGATATCTGTGTCAGATGTGGTTTGCAGTCATCTGCAAACTTTGTCAGCCATAACCCTCCTGTGTTTGCTTGTACTTAAAGTAGATGCCAAACAAGAGTGGGCCCAGGACTGAGCCCTGTGGGACACCACTTGTGACAGGCTTTGAGTCTGACATGGCGCCAGCAACTCTGACCCTGTGGGTTCTGTCACTCAGCCAGTTTGCAACCCATCTTGTGATGTATGGGTTAACATTTAAGCTGATGAGTTTTTCAATGATACCCGAGTGGGGAGGGGGGGGGGGAGTTTGCACTGCTACTTAACAGGTTAGGTCATGGCTACAATTTGGCTCCCAAAAAACAACAAAGTGTAACAACTTCTCATCTTTTTGTAGATAATTTAAAACTGCATAGTTCATCAGATGAGGAACTGAAAGCACAACTGGAAATGGTCAAAACAATAATAATACCCCTTTCCCTATAGCACAGAAGCAACAACAAGGGAGAACAAGATCGATGAGCAGGGGCAGACAGAAGAGGAAAGGCTCAGGAGGGGAACAACAAGGGCCTACCCTGAAAAGAATGTGGGAGAAGACGATTCGTTGATTGTGAATCTCTCCAAGAAAGTTCTGAATAAATATGAGGAAGATGTTCTTAATAAGGGCCTTAGTTTTATACCCACTAATAGGGGAAATGTTGCTGATTCCATCATTGACATCAAAATGTTTGTAAGGAACATTCAATTGAAACTTGAATTTGGTAATATGCCTGATCGAAATGAAATCAGTAGGTTTAGAAGTAATAGTGTATACATCCCCCAGTTACATCCGCTGTTAGATGTTTACTCTAAGATCACAGAGAATGACATTTATAAGCATTTTGAGACAACAAGGAATGTTAAGCATAAACATAATCTAAGTTTTAATCATAGAATAGCACTGAATGACCTGAAGAATGATACGGCTATTGTAATAAGACCAGCTGACAAAGGAGGCCCCATTGTCCTTATGGATTCATTGGACTATAATAGAAGGATGGGTATGCTCTTAGGAGAGACATCCTCATATTTGAAGATAGGTATGGATGTAGTTTTAGACAAAACCTTACAAGTTTATTACATGCTTGATGAGCTGTTAGCTTCTGGTAGTATTCAGAAGGAACTTTATGATTATTTCAAAGTAAACAACCCATTAATCCCCATTATACAAGGACTTCCCAAAGTTCATAAATCGGCAAGGGATCCACCCATGAGGCCGATTGTAGCTGGACAAGGTTGGGTGACTGAACCTTTCTCTATTTTCATTGAATATCACCTTAGACCCCTGGTTAATCAAAACAAATTCATACTGAGAGACAGTAAGCAGTTCCTTTTGGACCTATATGACTACACGAAAACATTGGAGGATAATGTACATTACATCCTAGTAACACTAGATGTTGTAAGCCTTTTTACCATGATCCCCAATGATCTAGGTATATATTACATACAGGAATACCTGAAAAATCATTCTGAATTCACAAATGTAAGGATAGATTTTTTTGCTTTACTTTTAGAAACGGTGTTGCTGAATAATGTTTTCATGTTTGGAGACGAAATTTTCTCACAAAGGGATGTTGTGCCAATAGCTACGCCAACCTGGTCATGGCACAATGGGAAGAGTCCTTCCTATTTATTACACCACAATTCCAGAAATATGTTGGGTTCTACCGTAGGTTCGTTGATGACCTTTTCTTTATTTGGAATGGAAACAGCGAGGAATTGTTGCTCTTTGTCGAATGTATGAATAGTTCAACAGGATTTTTAAGTTTTACATTAAATTACTCAACAGTGGATGTGAATATCAACAGGCTTAGCAATGGACTGCTTAACACAAATGTCCACAGGAAGTTATGTTTCAGGAACACTATTCTACACAGGAGTAGTATGCACCCCAAATATGTGTTCGAGAATGTGATGAAGGGTCAGGTAATGAGGGCCTCTAGGTTGAATCCCACTAGTGAAGGCTATGAAGATGAACTTAAAGGTCTTAAGGTTAGATTTTTAAAGAGAGGTTATAATGAAGATACATTTGATAGCACAGTTGTAGATGTTCAAAGCCTTAGACATACCAGAGCGAAACCATACTATTCAGAACCTTTACCCACCTCAGCTTTGGATATCCAGTTGAATCCCATGAAAAATAGAATTTCTATGTCCTATACTAAAGATTCAGTGGGTTTGAAGCAGATACTAGAGAGGCACTGGGATTTATTGATGTTAGATAATGGTATTAAGGAAATAGTGGGTCCTTGCCGAGCATCACTTATAAGAATCAACCTAATTTAAGGAGAATTTTATGTAAGCCTAGGAACAATCTGGCTACAGAGACATCTAGTACACAGTCGACTAATACTACACCGTGTGGTAGATGCAACCAGTGCATGTTCATTAATGAAACAATGAGTTTCATCCATCCCACCACTCAATGGAGTTACAGTTTTCACACCAGAACATCGTGTGGTAGTTCAAATATCGTTTACATGGCAACCTGTGAAGCATGCCAGGCGTTTTACGTTGGTAAAACCAACAGGTCACTCAGAGAACGTATTAGGGAGCATGTTTACCAAATTAGGACAGCATCTGAGGTTAATGCCCTAGCTAAACACCATAAAGAGAAAGGTTCCAGCCATACCTTCTCGTTCTTTGTCATCCAAAAGATCACTCCCAATAAGAGAGGAGGTGACATTGTGAACTTCACCCTGGAGAATGAGACGAGATGGATAATTAGATTGAGGGCTGACCTATACCCAGGATTAAATGACAAAGTGCAGGTCAGACCTTTCCTTCGAAAGAGGAGGTTGTTTGTCCCTAAGCAGTAGATTCACACAACACACCTTAGAAGTGCATTTCCATTCACCCTTTATATACACACACATATAATATTTTTAAGTCTTTCCTCCTATTCTTTCCCTTTCTCCCCCCCCCCCCCTCCTTCACACCATGCACGCAGGCAGGTCCCTCCCTAGCTTCCAGCCCTGTGTTTTGCACTCCTTTGCCTGTTCCTCCATAGGTTCTTATTGTCGTCCTTCCTTCTCCCTCCTTTACACTTCTCCCCCCCCCTTTCCATACCCCTTGTTCCCACTCTATCCCTTTCCCTTCCCTCCCTGCCTGTTTTCCTCTCACTTGTTCACCCCTTGTATCATGCTGTGTATGCCCAGTTGATGGGTATTACGTATAATGACCCACTGTATGGTCAGATGTAATAGAGTATGATTTGACCATTTGTCGATTTATGACTGGTCTTGGTCGAAGGATGTGTGGCTATGCAATTGCAAGCGATTCCTTCAGCTGCAATACAAGCGCACATTAGTATTTAGCGTACGGTAAGAGTGTAGGCTATGCCTGGGTCGATGGTAATGTATACGTTCCATTTTTTGATCTAACCCTAGGTGGTCCTAGTCGAGGTTTTACAGAAGCCATGTAGTTGGATGTTTAATGTTTAGATGTGTTGACAACCTATGGACTAGTTGTTTTTTAGCAGGAAGTATAGATATTTCTTAAAATACTCTTTTTTAAATAATTGCTAATCATTATGTTAGTGTGTTTTTTAGATAGTTATGCGTTTTAAATAGTCATAAATGTTAATCTCCGTTGTTGAGGTATCAACCTTAGAACCTGCTGTTAGTATCCCTTTAAGGGTTAAGAGTGCAGCTGTTGTTAAAAGGAAGATGTAGCTTTCCTTACAACGTTTAAGGTTTTAAGGATTTTAAGGGTTGGATGTTCATGCTTGAGTAAGTATAGGATTAATTCATTCATACACACACATCCAATGTTTAGTGTAGGTTAATTCAATACGGAGTCAACTTTTGTTACATGTCTTCACACTGTTTATTTGTTGTTCCTATTTAAATAGGACAATGCTGCAGTTTATTTGAATGTTTTTATTGATGGTTTGTCGCTTTGTTTTGCTGCTGCTATGGTGAAATGATGTTTTATAGGATGTTTTTAAAGGAAGTTTTATAGAATTGGTGATTACCTTTTCTGCAGCTAGCTCTGCATGAGTGCTTTGTTGACAAAATTAATTGCTTTACATTTTGAATGCATGTGATGAGTTTTTTAAACCAATGGGGTGAGGGTATGTGTTATATATGTAACTGTTAGAATTTTTATTATTGTATAACAGTCTGAAGAAGCCGCATGGCCACTGTGTATTAAAGGATTTATTGCTCCACATTGCTAGTATTAGCGTGGTGATTTCTACTTGGAATTTCTGGAAGTCTGGTTGGTTGGAGTGACTTTGTGAAAGGTTTCCTTCCATTATACAAATCTGTTGGTGGTTACCAGTGAAGTATTTTGTTCAAGGCCGTTTGACACCAGCACCTTTGGCTTTTTGGATTATTTTCTATTTTATCTGCTGGTGTTACATCCCATACTCAGGGGTTATATTTGACTTTACAAATAAGAATGCAATGTATTGCCATGTTTTCCTCCATGCATTTATGTATTACTGTAATTGTTTTTTTTTTTTTTTACTGTACATCTTTATAAGATATAAGTACTTACATAAACATGTCTTCCTGTATGGCATGATGCCAGATCATCATGAAGTGTGATTGGGCCTGTGTTCGGACACTTTTTTGTGTGTTTGTGTTCATTACATGATTTTATGGCAGTGTTTACTGTAATGTACTGTAAGCATGCCCAGTATACTCATGTAGTAGATGCCCTTCATTTGCAATGGAGACCTTGAACTACTGCAGTGTCATCAGACCCGTGTGGTCATTTGTCACTCGTGTATTTGGAGTGTTTATGATGTCCATAAATATAAAGCACATGTTTATCTAATAAATGTGTCAAGGTAATATAACCCCAGTCTTTGGTTATCCAATGACAACAGATAGCAGCATATGTCCCTTTCTGCTCTGCATGGCACAGCAGCTGTACAGTTCATACCTTGTTATATACAGGATAAAGTTGAGGATACAGCAGTATCCTCAGTTATCACACATAAATTCTGTGTACATACATGTTATATTCAATAACTACAGTACATCAGAGCAGGCCCTAATATATTCACTGTCCTTGCTGTTATGCCAACTTGTCATAGGTTCATAGGTTCATAGGTTCATACTAGGCTATCTGCCCGAGGGCATTTATAAGCCTAGCCCATAGTTTTGTGGCTTAAGCCACCCTTTGTATGGGGAACTATACCCATTATTTTGCTGTGCCTCTGTCTAGCAGTGACACTGAGGTAATCATCCATTGGTCAAGATTTCTCTTGAACAAGGCCAGCGAGGTGCTCTGCCTCACATATACCGGGATTTTGTTCCACAGCATAGAGTCTTTGGGTGATGAATCTATCCCTCCAGCACGCCCTATTAATGGTTTAAGTCTCCGCCTTGTGGCTCTGACGGATCTAGATTTTTGAGGTGAAGCATATTCATCAACTCTGGGTTTGACATGGCCTTGTATGTCAGGCAAAGGTCACCTCTGAGCAAGCGGTGGCGACTGAATAGAGCTGGAGTTATTTCAGTCGGGCAGCATAGGACAGATTTTTGAGACCCTTTATCCTTTTGGTGAGGAACTTTTGTGGCCTCTCTAGCTGCTGCAAGTGTCGGGTCAGATACATTCGAATGGGGCATTGTACTCAATCATTGGTCTGATGAGTGATGAGTATAGGGAGACTATGACCTCCCTTGATCTAGATGTGAATCCCTTCATGATGAGGTGGGCAATGTAGAAGGTCTTCCTAACTACTTTAGCTACATGGGTGTCGAATGACAGGCTACTGTCAACCTGGGTCCCCAGGTCCCTGATAACTTCTTCTGTGCTCAGAGGATTACCACCTATATGGTAGCTAGGGGTAACCTTGTTTTTCCTGAAGGGTATGACTATGCATTTTTTGGCATTTAACTTTAGGCCATGGCTCTGGCACCAGTCATCCGTTTCTGTGAGACCCTTCTGAAGGATATCTGTGTCAGATGTGTTGTTTGCAGTCATCTGCAAACTTTGTCAGCCATAACCTCCTGTGTTTGCTTGTAAAAGTAGATGCCAAACAAGAGTGGGCCCAGGACTGAGCCCTGTGGGACACCACTTGTGACAGGCTTTGAGTCTGACATGGCGCCAGCAACTCTGACCCTGTGGGTTCTGTCACTCAGCCAGTTTGCAACCCATCTTGTGATGTATGGGTTAACATTTAAGCTGATGAGTTTTTCAATGATACCCGAGTTTGCACTGCTACTTAACAGATTAGGTCATGGCTACAATTTGGCTCCCAAAAAACAACAAAGTGTAACAACTTCTCATCTTTTTGTAGATGATTTAAAACTGCATAGTTCATCAGATGAGGAACTGAAAGCACAACTGGAAATGGTCAAAACTTTTTCAGATGATATTTGAACGTCATTTCATCTTGATTAATGTGCAAAAGCAACCTTTAAAGCAGGAAAGCTGCAGCACCAAGAAAACACCAGTTTGGAACAGGAATGTGATATAAAAGAACTTGAGCAAGAGAGAGTGTGTAAATATTTGGGAATTGATGATGGACCAACAAAAAAAAGCATGAAAACGTGAAGAAAACTTAGTAAGGAATATTTTAGAAGACTAAAATTAATATTGAAAACAGTGTTGACATCAAGGAGCAAAGCCCAAGCTATAAATCAATTTGCTCTTCCTGTCTTAACTTACAGTTTTGGAATGATTGACTGGCCCCAAAATCTGTTGGATAGGTTGGACAGGAAAAAAAGAAGTATGCTTCATGCTCATCGAATGATTTATAAAAATCAGTGCAACCAAGACTATATATTCCTTATTCTGAAGGAGATATGAACATCCTCGAAATTGTTTCCATGTATAGATCTGCAGTCATGGGACTGCTTACATATCTACTGACCTTACAAGACCTAAACGTGGTGAAAGTTTTGAAACATGAGAAGAACAAGTCTAAGATGTCTTTCCAGCTTAGTTTAGCAGAAGCATATCAGTGTCAAGCAGGAATGGAAACCAAACTAGAAGTAGATAAAAATCAGGCAGCAACTGAATGTGCCAAAAAACAAAACAAAAAAAAAAGAATATAAGGTGAAGGATCAGATGAGAAGGCAAGAAATATGGAAAATGCATAAATATAGTTGCAAGTATAGAAAGCTCTTGGAACAACCTCATGTTGATGAGGATTGAATGCAGGAATGGTTAAAGAGAGGTGAATTTAAACCAAAAGTCGAAAGGTTAATATTGGTGGCTCAAAATAGTGGACTATGTATACATGGTTTAACAAAGTCCATTGAACATGTGGGAGAAACAGACAAATGTAGGTTTTGTAAAACAGAACTAGGAACAGTCACACATCTTGTTGCCGGTTGTGATATACTAGTGGGAGAAGGATTGTATACTAAAAGGCATAATAATGTGGCAAGACTGTTGCACTGGGGATTGTGCAAACAATATGATATTGAAATAGCTGAAAAACACTGGAAACATGAGCCACAGAGCATCATAGAAAATGATGAAGTTTATATCACACAGGATCATCCATTACCAGCAGTTCAAAAATAAATGCAAGCAAAGCAGATATAGTAGTCCATGAAAAGACAAAAGTAGCATTGATCATTGAAATTGCTACACCCAATGACTACAGTGTGTTACATACAGAGAAACACACAGTCATAAACTAATAGGATTTGCAGGCAGAAATTAGAGCAATCTGGAAGAAGCATGCCCAGACAGTTCCAGTAGTAGTAGGAGCTATGGTTCTTATAAAAAAGAATTTACAATCATACTTATATCACTGATACATGTAACTCCATACGAATTGCAGAAGGTGTGATTACTGGCACATTGTGGGTGCTGCGAAGAGCACTTCTGGCTAATATCAAAGATTGAAACAATACTAAATTCATCAACTTTAATTATACTTTGACATAGGAATGGGGTCCATTCTCATTATGGTATTATGGTATTATGGTCCAAAAAAACATGGAGAAATGAAAAAAGACAGGATGATTTCTAGGTTTTTAGGATCTCTTTTTTGTTACTGTTGTTGCTGTGCTTTTCACCTGTTAATGTTATTTGAAACATTTCTAAATAAAAGAATTTTTAAAATATCACATTTACTCTCCTTTTTTATAATGTTGCATTGTGTCCCTCTCACATTAACTGTTACTGTATCCATTTTTAATTATGTACATGGGTAAACAACTGGAAATAGGATTATATATTACATCAATTTGGATGTCTTTGCATTGCTTAGGTTATTTTGTGAAATCATCCCATTTGAATGACCTGAGTAATTTTTTTCCATTTACCCTGCCCTTGTACTTATCGCTATACTATTAACATAATATTTTGTGTACATTCTCCCTATTTCACATCCCCTGCAGCTAATTTTGTGCTTGCTTTTCTCAGCACCATTTTGTGGCCACCAAAGCTTCTGCTGGCCACGAAACAGTGTTTGGAAACACGTAAGTGTGATGAGCAAAATGCACATTCAATGCTTGCTTAGCACTCTGTAATCATCTAGGCTTCACACAAAGCCTACACAATTGTTGATGAATCCGAGAGAGTGTTTTAGAGCCCATTCTCAGTCTCGAGTTTTCAATGATTTGTCTGGAAGTGTTCAGACATCAAATTGTACTCATTATATTCATTTTTTGTAAAGTGTGATATGGTGTAGGTTTTCTTTTTTCTGTTTTGCTTCACTGTTTATTTGGCAGTGTTTGGACAACTTCAGTACTAACACAATGTATTTTGTATGATAATTTCTGGTTGCTGATATAGTCTTGCTGTCTATTTCATGTAGTCTAAAATATATATGTCTGCTTTTGTTACTTCTTGTCTGTATCAGTATGCAATTTCTTGCATTAGTTCTCCTTCTGGCTTCTTGGCGGCTGCTCTTTCTTTGCGGGGCTTTATTTTGTCCCATAGGTCCCTAAAGTGCTTTCCATTTGTCATATTTCCTGAATGACATCTGTCTGAGTTAGTGTTTTCATTGCCTTTGTTTATTGACATTGTTTTGAATGATTTATGCAGGTTTCTGGGTGTTCCGTTCACTCCTCTAGTCACCTGTGGTTTTGACAACATCACAGTTTGCTGTATTGGCAGAGATAGTTCCACTACATCTGGACCAGTTCATATTGTTTATAGCTTCAGCAGCATAAATAAAATGAAGATGCTTCAACCAGATGAAAAGACAAAAACATTTCTGCATAGGTGCAACAAACCTGCTCCCTCCATCTGACAATGGGAGGAATTTGCCGGCCACGCCCTTCTTATTTTATGTATACTAAGTCCAGTAACTGCACAACCTCAGAAAGCATAACTATAGGAGCATTCAAATCCTCATCAAAGCAAGCTTAGGCAGTTATTCTAGGAAATCCCATTGTAAAATAATTTCAAAATAACGTTTTCTGGTAAACCATGATCCTAAAATGTCATTATGCAAGTAAAAACAAATCTTCAAACATTAATATTAGGAAGACATTATTAGCTTTTTGTTAAGGCTCTCTTGCAATTTTGCAGTCTTTGCATCTGTTTTCAATAGATCATACATGCTATCTTCTCTTATATCCTGCATATTAAAAGGATCCAAGACAGATGATTAAAGTTAGTTCACTAAAAAGCAAGTTAACCATAAACCAAGTAAATGACTCAGTTTTGCGTGTGGCCTATATTTCAGTTTATGTTGTCCGTCTGGTCTGTGTGTAGGGGGAGGCAAATTCCTCTGCACCATCCTCTCTGGGGTGGCATAACTCTTGCGACTCTGTTTTTAATATAATAATCTCCAAGGTCACTGTACTTCAGGGGAAGGATAAATCCCTAAGTATAGTGACCTGCTTCAGTAAATATATTCAGATCACATTATTTTTGGATGTTTTTAACTCGGCATAATAAACACAGATGATTAAAATGCATCACCTGCAACTCATTGGATGATTAATAAATAAGTACATAAATGTATAAATAAATAAATACAGATATTACATTAGTGAGTAGATAGAGTGCTGATGTGCTGAATGTTCTCATTCATTTGCCGTATCATAGATAATGTATTATATTCCTTGCGTTATCTTTTATGTCACGCAGTGATAACTGGAGGAAGCATGCATTTAATAATACTTAGTATTCACATTTTTGACTTTGTTCATAAAATGGATCTATAAAATGGTAGGTAAGAAATGAGGAGCAGAAAATGCTAAAAGTTACTGAAAACACCATGTGGTACCCAACTAGCAAAGCCCACAAAGCAGTAAGAGGTGCTTATAACCATCTTGCAACAATACACTGCTTACGGTTAGAATATGTACATTATTTCATTCCCTAATAGACACTTTATCCATTTCAGGATAAATGGGAGAAAGACCTTCCCAGTAGTTAGTGGGTGGAAAGAAAAGAAAATAATTCTGGATTGGAAGCCAGTCTATCACAGGAACACAAAAACACATACACATGCTCACATATGCACTCAAGTGTGGTATGTACACTGACAGGCAATTTAGAGGACAATCAGTTCACCCACAGCTTATAATTTAGGAGAAAGCCATGGATGGTAAGCAATACCTACAAAATTATGTCCGCTGGATAGCTGCACTGTTGTGTGTGTGTGTGTGTGTGTGTGTGTGTGTGTGTGTGTGTGTGTGTGTGTGTGTGTGTGTGTGTGTGTGTGTGTGTGTGTGTGTGTGTGTGTGTGTGAAATATAGTGTTACAGCCTTTTAGATTTTTGGCCTCATATTTTTGGTCTGCTCCTCATAAAATTTGTGGTTTTCTGGCAAATCATCGAGTATTGAAGTCACTAAATAATGGCATAACTTTGATTTTCAGACTTCATATCCTTCAGAAAATGCATGCCAACACAAATCCAAGTATAATATTTAAAATATGCCCCTATTTTTTGGGTCTTTGCCCAACCATTATTTTAGACTTTGTACTTATTTCTTACACTAAGACGTTGAGAGGTTTGGGCTGCAGTCTGATCAGAAAAGCTTGAAAGTCACTTTCTGTCCATTTGTATTTCACCAAAGGATTGATTTACTTCTGGCCTCTGAACATGTCAAAACTCTGACAAGGAAAGTTAAAGTTAAATAAGGTAAACCACAAGTTAGCTAACTGACTTATTGCTGAATATCCTGAGTCTGAATAATAGCTAAGATTTTATGTCATATATAATTATTTTATAGAACATGGGTTGATGCAGAATCTTAATATTAATGTAATAAAATTGGATGCTTTAACTTGTATTAGCAGAAATAGTGAGAATTTAAAATAAATATCTGATGTAGAAAATATTCCAGATTTTTTTGTTTTGTGTTGTTTTGATGTAAAGCATTGCATTTTTGAAGTATAGAATGAAAACAGTTCTAAATTAAGTCACAAGGCTGCTTTGTACAAAGTTTTTATTTAAATGGGAAGCAACTGTTTTCTGTGGGACTCTACTACGTGTTCAAGTACTAAACACTCACAAAACAGTTTCTCGAAGCCAGATGCCGAGTGTCTAGTAGCTCATGTGATTGCTGCTCATGCTCAGATTTGAATATGAGTTTGTGCTGCAGCTGCTGCAACTTACCAGAGCACATTATACAGGTCTAAGTGAGGTAAGTGTGACAGTCATAGGGAAGGAATGGAAAGTGGTGGACGTGTAGACTTGGGCAACAATCAGGAAGGGGATTTACAGCTAGAGAGTGGAAGAAGAGTTTTATGGTTAGGGAGTGAGAAGGGAGTTTCATGTTTACAGAGTGGGAGGGGAGTTTTAGGGTTAAAGGAGCAGGAGGGGAGTTTTAAGGTTAGACAGCAGTAAGGGAGTTTAAAGATTAGTGAGAGATCAGGGAATTTAGGTTTAGGGAAGGTGAGTAGAGTTTTAGCATAAGAGATTGAGGACTTAGGTTAGGAATTGGGTGGAAGTTTTAAGTTTAGAGTTAGGGCTCTTGTACAGCTATTTAGTTTAAAAGAGTTGAGGGTTGAGAGGGCTAAGTAGTTACAGGAGATCAGGTTAGTGGAAGTTAGAGCACTTGCATTTTTGAGCAAGTGGCAAAGCGCAAATGTGCAGCGAGCTGGTAGCACAAGACCACTTGCAGTAAATCCTTTTTATGGGATTAATGCTGTGTTTATTGTCAAAATGTATAGCATTGCTATTCCTGTATCCAAAACAAAAACAAACTGATTGATTCATGATTTTATTCAAATCAACCTGATTTAATTCAGTTTTATTTCATTTTTTTTTTGCTTGTAATATAACATGAATCATATTTACTGTACTGGGCCACAATACTTTTATTTATTCATTTATTCATTTATTTATTCATTTATTCATTTATTTATTCATTTATTTATTTATTTTGAATGGGGATGTTCTACCCAAAACACTGCAGCTTACTGGCTTTGCTTAGTCCTAACTATCTAATGAAGTTTTGTGAGAACATGATCTATACATCTATAATATATTAATAATTTTCATATGGACTGCTGTGGCACAGTGGTTCTGTAGATAATGTTTCTGACTCGTAACACTTAATTTTATAGTACAGTGATTAGTAAAAGACTCATGAACCCCTCACCTCTCATATCTTTCAACTTCTAGTGTTCGTGTGTGAGGCTCATTTCCATGGAAGAAAAACATGTACACTTTTCTTTAGGAAGGAGTAGACTGTGGGTTTTGTAGACACTAAATCTGCACAATGGGAAAAACAGATACAGAAACAATGAAAAAAAGTAATATAAATATAATGAATTTGTTCAAAAAGCACATAATGATATCAAGTGTGCACATACCTCTCAACTGTACAGATTTTCACAGAATGTCCAGACTTTTGCCTCATATTTTTGGTCCACTTCTCATAAAATTGTGGTTTTCTGGAAAATCATGGCAAATCACTCAGGGTTAATGTTAGAAAATAATGACAGACATGAGTTTCAGACTTCATATCCTTCAGAAAATCCATGCTAATGCAACACCTGTTATTCTATCAACTTTCTAAGTTTGTAAGAGCAATATTTAAAACATGACTTATTTTTGGGCCTCCCCCCCCCCCATTATTTATGGCTTTGTCCAAATGTATTGCTCTAAGAGGTTGAGGGGTATGAGTGTGCCAAAAAATAAGATACAACGAGTTGAAGAAGAAGGTAGTGTTATATAATACAAAAATATAATTGTTGCTAATAGCAAGATGAGTGTCACTAGATAATGTAAAATGCTGAAGGGGAAGTGAAAGACAAACTAGGCTAAGAGGTCATAAAAGGATCAGAGACACAAAAAGGGTCAGGGAAAACAAAAAACAAACAAAAAGATAATTGAAAGAAATGCGTATCAGTAAAGAAAATAAAAAATACACCTAAGATGAGACAGTATGAACTTGGACGACACAAAAAAGCATGTTGAAGGATGGATCACACAGAATGCCTGAGAAAATGTCCAACGTGGTGGGACAGAGCAATTCTCCACCCAGAGTTCTGGAAAGAACCAGGAAACATAACTTGAATTATTTAAATAAGTCATAGCTAGTATTAGATTGGAGTATGTGCAAAAAAAAAAGTAAATTAAAAAAAAAATGTCTTAATTCCTGAGATAGAAAGATGAGCACAAGGTAATGGAAGAGCAGCGAGTCCAAGAAGAAAGATTCAAGCCAGAGTAAACAGATGTGATTTATAGAGATCTGCTGTTAGGCAAAGTTTGTTAGATTGCACTACAGGTAATGTAACTTTAGTTAAAACAAGGACAGTGAACTAAGTGTTGATATTAAAAAATGAACAAGCACAGGAATCTGTCTAGTTCCAACCTCACCATGACGAGTGTTGAGGAAAAAAAAATAAAAAACAAAGAAACTAGTGGTCTTAAAAGTTCGTTTATGAGCTCAGTCATAATAATTTCCAAAAATCATGAAACCCAGGTAGGGTTCCAAAGCAATAAGCCTTTATTTGCCAAAGACAAGCAATCCTCAGTAACAAAAAAAAAAATCAGAAAAAATCTGAAAAGTAGAAAAATGGGAAAATATGTGTTGATATTAATCAACACAGGTTGCCCATACGATTACCATATTTGATACATGAGCTAGCAACTTCACTAGGTAATTTTAATTTTAAATGACACCTTAGTGCTGACAAACTAAGGTATTGCCCAAACTATTCCCCAGTACAGGTAAACCTATACACGTTTCATCTGCACTGTCATGTTTGATATGAATCAGAAATGGGCCTTAAAAACCAGAAGACTTCACATTAGGACCAAAACATACATAGCAGGTTAGCTATGTGAAAAAACAGTAAAGGAAAAAGTGCTTCATATGTAGGACAGGATAATAAAGTGTAGCTGTGGGTATGGCTGGTTACATAGTGTCTGATTAAGTACCTGGTCAGGTTCCTAGGTGGAATGTTTCTTAAATAAACCACTTGTACAAGTTAAGAAAGTAGGGGCAGATAAACTGAAATACAGAAACTGCAGTGACGTACTTTAAAATGTGTAGACTGACGTACCTAAAGGTGAGTGTTAGAACAGGTCTTGAAAGGTCTTGAAAGGTCTTGAGACCTTTTTCTGCAGTTTGTAGTTTGTACTTTACTCTTCCTGTAAAAAGTAACACTTTATTTTTTATTGGCCTTTGCTGTTATTTACTTGTTCTAAATATTCATTCAGTCAGTGGGTTCTCATACACATTCTAAGGACATTCTTCTTTTCTGCTTCTGCTATTGTCTTTCCACTCAAAGGATCCATTGATTTCTTAATTAAGTTATGTTTTTTAGGTAGACATACCAGTGATAAAGGCAGAACTGAAAAACTGTTCTTTAATGGGTTCTTGTATCCTATAATACATAGAACATATTGGCACAGAAGAAGTTCAGCTGGGGTGTGGAAAGAGGTGTACAGGGTAATGAAAAAGGCTTAAAGGAACTTGGTCCCTTCCCTTGCACGGTAGGGGTTTGTTTTGCTTTTTTTTTTTTTTTTGCGTAATTACAACACTTCAAGGCTCTCCTTGGTGTTCTTAGTGTTCCTGAAATATTATGAAATCTATTTCCCTCTTCCCAAGGTTGGCGACTAAGCCATGCAATGCCAATCCCCCTCTCCAACAAGATCTTCAGTAACTGAATTACTAGTCAAACTGGTTGCAACAGATGTAGGCAGATGCCCCAAAGTACCATCTGGCAGGCACTAGAGAAGCATGTACATCACACAGATTAACTGATGTTAAATCTTTCTGAGGACTTAATTTGGTGCTGTAGGTTAAAATACTCCTGCAGTCAATCAACCTCCTTGTTGGAATGAGAGAAATGCATAAAACAAAGTCTGAACTTGTATTTGCTGCAGAGTATGAAACCTGAGATAAGATTATTCTAGTCCAGTAATCTGAATGTAGTTGTAAATCTACACAGGTATATTCCTAGAGCTGGAAACAATTATCACAACCACACTGCACATGCAGAAAGGGATGAAAGGATTGTATGTTCAAACACGGAACAGAGAGTGCAGTAAAAAGAACTATAAATGATAAGTCAATATTTGATTCATGAATACCTACTAAGATAAGAAGTCGGTCCATAAACTGTATTTTCTTCCATCAACTGATTATTGAATATTATGAAAGACCCTTTGTGCTTTGCCTCAAAATATTTTATAGTCATCTAGAAGAAATGAAACAGATTTCTTTATTATGACTGTAGTATGTTGGAACAGATACTCCCCCTATAATATCTTTAAGCCTTTTGCCACCCCCTCACGTGCCTCATTCTACACCTCCAGCTGAATTTCTTCTGTGCCAGTATCTTCTATGTGTCATTATCCTTATGAGAGACTGTGAAGAAGCCTGCTGTTCAGATGCAGAAATGTCTGCCTGCAGCCAGGGATGGTGTCATCTTGTTTAATGATGATCCTATGAAGAGCTGCCGTTACCCTCCAGTTATGGAGGGAATCATTAGTCTCACATCAGGCTTCCCAGCTACACATGGAATAGTGTCCTAGAGTGTGCTTTGTGTAGTCTAAGAAATAGTGATTCCATCACTCAGTGCCAATAAAGCAAAACAAAAAAAGACAAGACTATTTTTCATCCAGTTCCCTGCTTTCTGTGACAAACTGACTCACAGTTTTATTGTTATAATTCAGTGTCCTCACCTCTCTTTAACTCTATGAGTGCTTAGGATCATTATTTTTTTCCTCACCTTCACTGCATCCCTCCATCAATTTAAAATTGTAGATTTTCACGTCATGCAAGTTTCCCTCTGGAGAGACCTTCTGTGATAACTTTGCCAGTGTTACGTGAGCAGCTCCTTGCATGATGTTCAGTCTTAGGCCTGTCATTTTTGAAATACATTTCTGACAAGGCTCTGCCTGGGACATATTTTTCTTTTAGCTTCCCACTGTGGAATATATTTGTCCTTTGCAAGATTTTTTTTTTTTTTATAAAAAGCTGTCAGCAACTGAATATGACATTCCCTTCAGGGAATAATATATAAACACAATGAGCTGAGTTCGTTTTGCATACATATCTGCTGAAGTTATTGGTTTAATTACAGGCTGCTTCCACATCCTTCCAGGAGCAATGCAGAGCCCTTAAACAACAGATTGTTTCAGAATACGGCTTATAGTCATGTGACTGATAGCTCATTCATTAATAAGGCCAAACAAAAAGAACGGACTACTTCCAGCCCTGTTACCAAAGCTCTTGTCTTGTGCCCTACTCTATTACATTTGATATTTAGCAAAGCATCTGCCATTATGACCTGATTTCATGACATCTAGAGTGCATTAATAAGGTCTCAGTCATAAGTTACCACCCTTACATTTCATCTGAAAACAGAAATGATAACGGCCCATTGAGCCTATTTAATGAATAAAAAATATATTTAAACAAAACAAAAAAGGCAGGTACCTTCATTAAATAAGAATCTAGTTAATTCTGTAGCTCTTGTGAACAAGGTAAGATCATTTGGAACAACTTGTTGATTTTCATGGTTACCATGAAAACTTCATCAGGTTATGTCCCTTGGTTAGAGTCACTCTATCAGTAACTGGATGCTGAGTAGATGAAAACCAGGTCTGACTGTAATATTTACGTCTAGTTTTCTAAAAATTATGTTGTTCTTATTAGTCTGCTAACATTGCTAAACAGAATAATTAATTTGTAGGTTAGTACTAGGCTAACTGCCCTTGCAGGCCATTTTAAACTTAGCCAATTATCCCATTTGGTGCTTAATATTAACCTATCACACTGGAGTTTATATTCACCTAACCATTTCCAAGATCTATATTTATATACTACACTAGTGATATTTACTAGATCAAAACATAGCTATTTGGAGGGAACCCATGAATTGAAGGATCCCATTTGTAGTGAAAGGGAGAGTCCTTGGGTAAATTTTATATTTCTCATCGAATGATCCAACTTACTATTGAATATAGACAGAGATGAGCTTTGTTTTATGTGGATGGGGAGTCTATTCCAGAAGAGTGGTACTCCCTGTGTGATGTATTTGTCCCTCCAAAATTATATGCTAAAGTTGCAGAAGAGGTTTATGTCCCTTGGTCAAGTATCTCCAATACCATTTGACTTATGGATGTGAATTAAGTCCATCAGTAATTGATCAGCGAATGACTGGCATGCCAGACACAGGTCACCTCTTAGCAGTCTGTAAGAGGTGGTATACAGAGATAGAGCTTTGGGGTGGTCCATGTAGGTCATATTGTTTAAGCTTTGTGTCATTTTTGTAAGGTACCTCCAAGGGCATTCCAGTTATTGCATGTGCCTGGACAGATAAATGCCAAAAGGGATGTTATACTCATTGATTGACCTAATAAGGCCTGAGTAAAGTGTGGCAGTGACATCTATGGATCTATAAGCAATCTCCTTGTTTATGAGCTGTGGAGTATAGAAGGATTTTCTTGCCACAGTGGGCACATGCTGGTCAAAAGTTAAGTCACTGCCGCATAAGTTCCCAAATGCCAAACTAGTGGGCCAACTCTTAGAAGTGTGTTATCAATTTGGTAGTTCCCTGGAGAAGCTGACTTTCCAAAGGAGATGATAATGCATTTCTTGGTATTTATCTTTAGTCTATTTGTGTGACCCCAGTTATTTGTTTGGGACAACTGTCCATCTTTTTCCTCTGGCTGTTCTAAAAGTGTGGAAGGTATTGTAATTACACATAGCCGGTGTACTCTCCACCATTTTAAAACATGTCTCAGTCACTACACAATCATCTACTTCCTCCAGAGTGAGGTGGACTTGTAGGGAGTGGAGTTTCTTGTTTAGTTCTGCTAACATTAATCAATAACACCTTCATATTTTCCTTTGCTTATTTCATTATATTAGTTTGTATATCTGGTTGGAATTGTGAAAAAAGGCACTGTGGGAGTGGATAGTGTCTTTTCCAGTATTCAAAAACCTAGGAGGACACATGCAGGCCATCTCTGGTAAAGCAGCTTGGTCTGTCAATCATGTCCTCCCATGCTGACAAATATAGGACTCCTATCAAATGACACCAAAACTTAAGCCAATTATTGAAGTCAGTTATTTTTGCTTTGTACTGCAGCATCTTCACTGGAGAAGGTAGCATGCTGCTCAATGCAGGGCTCTTTTAACATCTGTTTGGTATTTCTTTGTAGTTCTGTGTTCATTCCTGATCTAATGCTGATTGCTCCTACTGATGGTTATCATCATTTCATTTTTCCTAGTACTTGGAATGCCTGCCAGAAGCATGTTAATTAGCTGATAATAGTTCATCTACTGATAACTTTTTCATCCACAAACTGTCTAATTACTAAATTTCATGTAAACAACACCTGGAAGACACTGCCATGCAAGTATATTCACCTCTCCAAAAACAGTTTTTGTAAATGTAGAGCATTAATTTCACGTACTAAACGTTGTGAATCTAGTGGCTAGACATTGTTTATCCGTACCTGGCATCTGACTGTGGTGGCACTCAACTCCTTTTACTTAAGTGGCCCAAAGGATGTACTTATTCATTACATGGTCTAACTATAACCAAATTAATGCTGCTTTTACTAACAAGCATACATCAGAGGCATTGCTCATTCATATCAACTGTATTTTCCATATTTAAAAATGTCCTATTCCTTTGCAGTCACAAGTGTTATGCTAATAACATTGTAAGCTGCTACATGATTGCATTCTCATTTTTCAAAAATATCATGAAGGCTTTCAAAGGAAGGCCATTTTATCTTTCATCCATGGCTTTCTATCTATTATACTGTTAGCTAACACTTAATTTTGAAGAAAATAACATCATTATTTATAGTATTTATAGTCTTTGGAATAAATCCAGTCCACATAGGTGACAAAAGAACAGAACATCAAACCTGAAAGATCTTTGGTGTCCTGACATGAGAGCCAGAATCAGAAAAGAATAAAAAAGTGACTACTGCCTTCTCCAAGTGGTATATATATATATATATATATATATATATATATATATATATATATATGTGTGTGTGTGTGTGTGTGTGTGTGTGTGTGTGTGTGTGTAATACCTTAAACATCCAGTAGGGGAGGTATGTAAATGACCCCCTTAAAGAAATACCAGTATTTCATCTACATGGTTTCTAAATGCTTGTGACTTTAATTTTCAAGTCATTATGGGTACCTTCAGGCCAACCATAGCCGGCCTTAGGCATAGGCCAACTAAGCAGCCGCCTAGGGCACCACTCTAGCATGGATGTTTTTCCAGTATTTATTTGTTTATTTTTGTAGTAAAGAAATGGTTTCTTTAAAATGTGTTGGATGAATTCAGGAAAAACTGAAGAAGAAGACATACTGCAAGAAAAATGAAAAACAAAAAAGTAATCTGGATTGTGTAGTTAGACAAGAATGGGAGCACTGGGTCATGTGGGACCGCTGTGGAGCTCTTTTGCCTAGAGCACCTGTTGATTAAAGGCCATTCCTGAGGCCAACAAAGCTAAAATCCATTAACTGTGCACATGCATGTTTCCATCTTTCATTACATTTTTAACCTCATCAGTACAACCCAACTGGATAGCTTCTATACTTCAGAATATCAGACCTTAAAATCAAGCCTGATATCCATAAACTTTAGGATGCCTGCAAAATATTCCAAGTAACTTCCTAACTAAATGGTAAATGGGTCACATAGGCAAACCATTCAGTAAAAACCGCAAGAAAAACCTAGCCAAGCTACACTCTTCACTGTGAAATACCTTAAACCTCCTCTGTTAGAGGTCCTTGGGATATATGCAAATGAACCCTTTAGGACATGCCAGTGTTTCAGCTACTAGGCTTCTGAATGCCCATGACTTTTTACAGTTTACTTTTTTAAGTATTTTATTATAGCCAAACAATCCAATTTTGCTCTACAAATCAGGTAAAAAAGATCAAAATATGCATGTCTATAGATAGTTGTGTTTGGCTTTATTTGCCTGAATGCACCAATGAAGACTTAAGGCTTATATAAAGCTTTTCCTTGCACAGTTGCTTTGTTCCGAAGTTTCTATACTACAGTCATTGTAGTCATTCCAGTTGTGTTACTTATGAGGGACACAGTTAAAAGCCTTGTAAAATATTTTCACTGTCTACCGTTACACAGATTTAATCTAATGCTTCACCATAGTGGTTTCTGTTGACTTTTGCACCATAAATTTGCTGAGTGGCTACATATTTGGTGATGCATTTGATGACTGCCAAAATAAAATATACAAAAGGAATTTTCTAGAGTCATAATTCAGTAGCATACTACTAGAATGTTAAATAACTGATTGCTTTATTTAACATATCCATAAGCAGGGCAAGTGGCAGGAATCCCTTTACATTTACCTAGCTGTAAGCATTTAGCATACACCACTAACACTTACCATATGTTTTCTTAATATAATTAACACCTAAACCATTTATTATTATTTATTTGTTTGTATCTATTAATTGGAGTAAAACATTGATAACAATTGACCAATTTCTGCTTCAGACTGTAAGCTTACTCTAAAATAAGGTATACAAGTGAACTAAAACCATAGAAATAGTACACGGAGGCATGCGATATGAAGGTAATTAACTAAGGACACACAACTAAAACCATAGAAATAGTGCACGGAGGCATGCGATATGGAGGTAATTAACTAAGGACACACAACTAAAACCATAGAAATAGTACACGGAGGCATGCGATATGAAGGTAATTAACTAAGGACACACAACTAAAACCATAGAAATAGTGCACGGAGGCATGCAATATGGAGGTAATTAACTAAGGACACACAACTAAAACCATAGAAATAGTACACGGAGGCATGCAATATGGAGGTAATTAACTAAGGACACACAACTAAAACCATAGAAATAGTACACGGAGGCATGCAATATGAAGGTAATTAACTAAGGACACGCAACCACATTGTACAGCTCATTTGACTAACGCAGTACAAATGAACATATAGTTGCAAATCAGAATAAAGGATCTTTAATAATACAATTAATATGCATGTGGCAAAAAAGGAAAAGGTATTAAGGAATTTGGTAAAGCAATCCAAAAGATTTAGTTTCCAGTTATTAGAACAATTAGATTAAAGAGAACAAAGAAGAATGATGGTAAAGGTATTCAAGATATGAGGTAAAAGGTGAAGCTTCCGTTGAAAATTGGCTTTGTTCCAAGTCGGACTTTCCCGGTAAGCAAATGTTAAATAAATAAATAAAATAAAAACAAGAAAAAGCCCAAGCAGACACAGGAAGGATGCGCAAACTCCACACAGAAGGTTTCCCCATCAAAGAAATGAACTGGGAAGCTAAACAGTGTAAGGTAATAATGATAACTGTTGTTACACTGCAGTGCTACAGACCAAAACACACAAATATAAATATACTGAAAAACAAATCTACTGAAAACCTAAATGTCAACGTTCAAAATGTTGACCACAAAATATCAACAGAGCAAACACTGACACTTCATTTTGAATGTGCAGCCCAATAGCCTTCACCTCCTGCCCTTCTTATTTATGAGTGCCAACCTAGACTCTAACCCTACTGCTGTCCCAAACCCTAACCCTAGCCCTACACATTATTTTACTAAAAATGCTTTCCCTAACAGTACCACTATTCAGACAATGCTTGATCTGAGTTTTGTAGTAGAGGGAGATTTATTGATAGTGGGAAAGAAGTTTCAATGTTTTGTGATTCTCTCTTTTTGCATGTCTCTCATTTGCATTTCTGCAAGCTCCACTGCAATCCCTTGCACCCCCCTAATAATTCTATAAACCAACTCCAAGATTGCACTACAGTGAGGAAAGGGAAAATTCACAGATCCCCACTGTGCAGTGATCCTGCACAAAAAAAAAACTAGTGTGTGGTGCAATAAAAAGAAGTTATGTCTTACCATAACATTCCATCTGTGTTGCTGATCCTCGTTCATTCATTACTGATGGGTTATTGGTTCCGTCCTCGGAACCAAGCCGACCAATATCAAGCTCACATCAGCCAAAAACTCTCAAGCCAAGGTCCTACCCAGAATGCTCTGCTCCCTGTTACCTCAGATCGAGTTTGCAAGTTGATAGATAAAAGTAGAGGCTACCTCTGGTCATAACAGACCTACAAAAAAGGAGTACATGAGATCAACCAAGAACCCCCAGATGGGGAACGGAAGGGTGGGAAGTAATGAATGAACGAAGATCAACAACACAGATGGAACGTTATGGTAAGACATAACTTCTTTATCTGATGTTAATCTTCGTTCATTCCTTACTGATGGGACAGAGTCCCCAGCTATCTGTATTCCTGGGTGGGCCTCATGGAAGGACATTCCTGAGCACCATGGAACCAAAGGAAGCTCTACCTCTGGAGGCCAAGTCAAATTTGTAATGAAGAATAAAGGTATGAGGTTTGGCCCAAGTTGCAGCTGAGCAAATATCCTTGAGGGAAGCCTTAGCATAGAAAGCTGCTGAAGTTGCCATTGACCTTGTAGAATGTGCTTTGACTCTATGAGGCAAGGTGAGATTATTTTTGTTGTAGATAAAGGTAATGCAATTTTTCAACCATGAAGCCAATGTAACTTTTGATACAGGATGACCCTGTCTAGGTCCAGAAAAAGCCAGAAACAGTTGGTCTGATTTAAGGGTAGATTTTGCTCTGTCCAGATGAAATCGTATTTGCATATGAACATCCAAGGAGTGCAGGCAATACTCTCCCTTGTTACAATGGTTAGGAAAGAACACTGGGAGATCAATAGACTGGTTGATAGATCGCTCTGACACCACTTTTGGTAAAAAGGTAGAATTGGTTCTCAGTGATACCCTATCCTTATGGAAGATAAGATAGGGAGGTTTGATACATAAGGCCTGAAGGTCTGACAGTCGTCTGGCTGATGTGATTGCAATCAGAAACAAAGTTTTCCAAGAGAGATATCTTACATCACAAGAGGACGCAGGCTCAAGGGTGGAGCTGTTACAGCTTGTAGAACCAAAGCCAAATCCCAAGGTTGTATGGGTTCTCTAAAGGGAGGTTTTAGGTGGCTAACCCCTTTCAAGAAAGTCTTAGAGTCTGTGTGATATAAGTGATAAATCTTGAAAACCAATATGAAAATTTGAGATGGCAGCTAAATGTACACGGATTGCAGAGGCAGAACCCCAGAGTGGAAAAGATGTGATAAGTAATCCAATACCACCAAGACCGGGGCTGACAAGGGGTCTATTTGCTTATTTGCTGCCCATAGAGAAAACCTCTTCCATTTTTTTAAGATAGATTAGTCTGGTGGATGATTTATGAGATGCAATAAGAATATTGCTCACAGGGGACAAAAGGCTTTCATGCCTGGCAATCATAGGAAGTCGAGGAAACTAAGCTGTCAGTTTCAGGGTTGATAGATTGGGGTTAATCAGACCCTGCAGATGGGAGATCAACGTTGGTGATGGATTGAGGATCCATGGTTGATCTAGCAGATGAGGCCAGAGGAAGGGAAACCAGACTTGTCGATGCCAATATGGAGCAATGAGGATCACTTTGCTCTTCAACTGTCCTGCTTTATTTAGAAATCGGGAGATGAGGTGAAGAGGAGGATAGGCATAAAGAAGAGCCGAGGGCCAAGCGTGGACTAGAGCGTCCCTTGGTGACTGTCCCCGAGGAGTGATCAGGGCAAAGTAGTTGCTGCACTTATAGTTGGTTGGGGAGGCAAATAGGACGCAGCAAGGCTGGCCCCAGAGGTGGAAGATTTTTGCAGCTATCAGAGGATTGTGGAACCACTCATTAGGCTGTAGAATGCACCTGCTCAATTTGTCCACTATCACATTGGAGGTCTCAGGAATGTGCATTGCAAGCAGAAAGCGGTTGTGAGTTATTGCCCATTGCCATATTCTCAAGGCCCCTCAGCATAATGGGTAAGATCTGGTGCCCCCTTGTTTGTTGATTTACCAGACCACTGACATGTTGTCTGATTGGATCGCAATAGTCCCTGATGGAAAGATGCAGTGAAATTCTTGCAACTCTAGAAGCACCGCCCTCAGTTCCAGGAGATTGATATGCAAAAGGGCTTCTGTCTCTGACCAGGTGCCTTGGACCAAGTTTCCCTGATATAGCACCCCTCACCCCATCAGAAAGGCATCCATGGTCACCGTGGCTATTGGTAGATGGGGGCTGAAAGGGTGAGACCATTGTTGGGGATTTTAAGGCATCCACCAGAGTAAATCTTGCTTGCATCTCTGAGTCACACTTATGTGAAAAGACAACGGATGTTGTAAAAGGTACTACTGAGTGAGAATTAGCCATTGAAGAAGTCTCATGTGAAATCTGGCTAGGGGAACAATGGTAACTGAAGCGGCCATTGACCCCAATAGCTGAAGTACAGATCGAGTGGCCTTATGTCAACCTGTGCCCTAGGCAAAAGGGCTCCATGGCACCCCCCACCACACCACCTGGTGCCCCCATCCTAGTCTACCTACCCCAGATAAATACTGAAAAAGCGCCCCTACTAGAGTGGCACCCTAGGCAGTTGCCTAGTTGGCCTATGCCTAAGGCCAGCTATGAGCTGGGGATTTGTGGTGACAGAACAGCGGTTGAACTTGTCTTATTCTCTAAAATCTGTGTTCTGGAAGGGATGTTGTGCAATTTCTTGTGTCCAATAGTACCCCTATGAATTCCAAAGACTGAGTTGGGGTTGTGTTGGATTTCTCCCAGTTTATAGTTATTCCCAGGCTTCGAGCGGTTAAGAGAGTATACTTCAGGGCTTCTTCCAGCAGACGCTTGGTGGGAGTGGTAAGGAGCCATCTAGATATGGAAATGCCTGGAATCCTTGAAGTTGCAAGTGAGTGATAACCACTATCATGAATTTTGTTAACACTCTGGGGCTGTAGAGAGACCAAAGGGCAGGGCTCGAAACTGGTAGTGACTGGCTCCTATATGAAAGCAGAGGTATCTTCTTGAGTGTTTGTCCATCTTTATGTGGTAATACACATTTTGAAGATCTACAGAGCACATCCAATCATCTTCTTCCAAAAGAGGAAGGATAGATTGAACTGTGACCATCCAGAATTTCTCTGTTTTTACAAATTTGTTTAGTGTACTGAGATCCAGAATTGGTCTCCAGTCACCTGTCTTTTTTGGCACTAAATAGAACCTTGAGTAAAATCTGGATCCTATCTGGCCTGGGGGGACCATCTGGATGACTCTTTTTTGCAGCAGCTTTTTGATTTTCTGTGCTGCTGTTTCCCTTTGACTGGGTGGAATGTCGGGTAACACTCTTGATTAGACTGGGCAAAGATGGAAGGGGATGTGATAGCCTCTGGATATAATCTGTTGTACCCAAGAGTCGGCTGTTATCTTTTGCCAGGCAGCAGGGTACAAGGAGAAATGACCCCCGATCGCTTCCAGAGGTGAGCAGTTGGGCAACGCTTCAGGAGCGCTGATAGGGTTGGCCAGAGAAAGAATCTCTGGAAGCTTCGCGGAACCCTTCTGCCCCAAAAGGGGCATCTTCTATTGGAGTTTCCCCCCTCTGCCTCTAGAGGAAAACTCGGCACATGTATCCCGGAAAGGACCCTGTGATTTCTTGTGCCAGATCTTTCTATGCCTCTGATTTCTGGAAAAGAATCTCTGAGGACTGGAGTGTCTGACACCTATGGCAGACAAGGTCTTGCCGTCTTGTTCACACCATGCCAGTGTATCCTTGACTTTAGGGCCAAACAAAGAAGCGGCCTTTATGGGGGCATTCATGAAGGATGCCTTAAAGGAGTCTGCAAAGTCACAAAGGCACGTCCAAGCATGTCATATGGCGACTATACCTGCACCTGCTGCTCTAGCTGCCCCTTCCATTGCGTGAGATATAAGACACATGGAAGAGCTGGAAATGGACTCCAGGGTGGCTATCTGAGAAGCCACATTATCACGGACTTCATCAGAAACAGCTCCTGCCAAGGTTTCAGAAAGCTGGTTGATAAGATCTCACTGAAGCCTGGTAAAATATGCCAAATAATTCAAAGACCTTATAGCGAAGGTCGATGAAGCAAACACATACTTCCCTAATCTGTCAATCGCCCGGGACTACTTGTTGGGTGGATGGACAGTTTGGCTTTCTTCTGCTAAATCCTTCTTAGTAGCAGCTGCCACCACCATAGCATCTACTGGGAGAACTTGTGACCAGTGGGGGTGCTCCGCGGGGGGCGATAATATCTTGTCTGGCCTCTTAGGTATCGCTTCCATGGTATCAGGAGCCTTCCATGCTGCTGCACGATGAGCTGGATGAGCTCATCGGCAGGCAGGGTGACCCAAGAGGTACGAGGCTGGGCAAGAAAAGCTTGCAGGAATATGGATTCCTCAGAGGAAGGATTAGAGGGCTTCCAGTCATCCCTGTCTCTAAGGATCTTGAGGATGTCACCAAAGGACACCTCATCAGAGGGTGACCGTGGGGACCCTTCCCCATCATCAAAATCCATATCTTTAGTCAGTGACTCCTCAGTGGAGTCCATGTGCTTCCTCTTGCATGATGCTTTGTGGGGCACTTCCTCAGTGGGAGGTTCTAGGGAAGACTGCAAAGAGGGGGTCTCCTGAGAAGGAGAGACCTGAAGCTCTTGTGCCCAGTGTCTGGGAGTTGAAGCTTGGGGCAGTTGCGACACAGAGGGGGGAGAGGACTCTGACAAATAACCTTTGTCAGCGGAAGCAAGTGCCCTCTCCATGGCCTGGAAGGTTGGCCCACCCAAGAAAGGATGGGAGCCTGGAACCGAGCACGACAACCTCGGAACCGGGGTCACACCCCACCCCAATAAACCCACCCCCAGACCAGGAGTCTCAAGAGGACCATGAACTGTAAGAGAGAGAGCATCCCTGGAAGGTGGCATAGAAAAATTCAGCATGGAGTCAGGAATGCCCTCCCCAATGGCACAGCCACTGGCCTGAGAAGAACTCAATGCCCAGTACACCGAGGGCGCAAGGACAACTCTGGTTCCAAAGTGAGGTCCACTATTGGAGTCAGAGGGAGGGCTTCAGAACTTGAGTAGAAATCAAAGGAGGAGTATACTTTGGGGATTGAGACAAAATATGCTCACCTGAATAAGGGAACATGGACTTCGATGGTTAAGAAAGACCTCTTGCCACAAGCAACTGGTTAACAAGCTGCAACAAATCCTGCTCAGAAAGACTCTTGGTTGACCTCATGGTGATGGCTGATGACGATTCTCCAGGAAAGGACTATACTAACTGCTTGCAAAAGGATCCAAAGAAGAGGAATATTTGGTCCTTGCTAGTTCAATAGGTGCAGAGCTCAGAGTCGAGGAAGTCTGCACCGAAGAAAACAGTGTGGAAAAAGTCTGCACTGAAGATGTCGGTGCCGTGGTAGTTGAAGGTGTCTGTACCGTAAAGGAAAAGGTCTGCCCTGAAGGGTACAGTGCTATAGTGGAAAGTGTCTGCACCGGCAATAAGGACAGTGCCAAGAAGGGCTGCACCGATGTACATGTCGGTGCCAAAAAGGTCTGCGCCATGGAGTACAGAAGAGTCATACTTGGAGCCAAAGGTGACTGTACCAACGGTGCCAAAGGGGACTGAACCTGCATTGATGGTGCCGTTAGTGGTTGCGACAGAACTGTCAGAACCATAGTTGTCTGCACCAGAAACTGCAGTGCTGATATTGATAAAGGAGACATGCCTGTAGTCAGCATCATTTGGGGCGGTACCGAGCCTGGAGCCGACAGGGTCAATGGTGGCAGCACTAGAGTAGTAATCAATTTCACCTTCTTGTGAGTTGACTCCCTACGATCTCCAGAGGGAGAAGAAGGGAGTGACTTCGATGAAGAAGAGGAAGAACGCCTCTTGCAGGGTTTAACAGGAGGGAGTGAGCCCTCTGACCCAGAAATAGCCTCAGTGAAAGGAGACTTGAAGAGACCTTTCAAAATTAACTTATTCTTCCTTTCATTGAGAGTCCTGGTAGAGAAGTTTTTACAGATCCCACACGGAGGATCTACAGTCAAGTGGTAAACATTAAGACAGTAGACACATAAGTCGTGGCCATCAGAAGCAGTAATTTATGGCTGCAATAATTGCACTGCTTGAAACCAATGGAACTTTTCTTATCCCATATAGCTGTTGTGGAGAAGAAGCACAGTAGGAAAAGGAAGAATAATGGCTACCCAAGTAAAGGGTAAAAAGAGAAAAGGAAGGATTACAGACGATGGTAATGGAGAATTACCAGAAGGTAAGAAAAAGGGGGTAATAAAGGGAAAGGATTAAAAGGAGACAGTCTAAAGTGTGCAGTAGGGTAGGAAAATATTAGAATAAACTTTTGAGAAAATGTTAGAGTAATAACAATATATAAACTGTCAAAAAAATAGACACTTAGTTGAGAGAGTGGCTTGACAGCTGTTCAGCACTGCAGCAAATGAGATCTGAGGTAACAGGGAGCAGAGCATTCTGGGTAGGACCTTGGCTCAAGAGTTTCTGGCTGATGTGAGCTTGATTATGGCTGGCTTGGTTCCGAGGACAGAACCGATAATCCATCGGTAAGGAATGAACGAAGATTAACAACATCAGATGCTGTTTTTTGACTGACTGTATCAGCTTTTCTTCTGTTTGACAAGCTGACTTTTTGACAACTTGACTACATGCTCCACCCCCCTGTACCCCCTTAGTAAGGAGGGCTAACCCTAACCCTGCCCCTTTCCCCAATCCCTACCCTACGCCTTACTTAAAAAAAATTCCAGTAACACTGCCATTACAGACAAACTCAGACACACAAACATGCAAACACGCACTATCAATGCTACATCTATCTTCTTACCTTGACACACAAACAGACAAAATCTATCCCCAAACCTATTCCCAAGACTAACCGTAGCTCTTAACTCACAAATACTCTCACCCCCTTCAAAATCCACTCACCTGTCTTGATGAAACATACCATTGACATTTTGACCATTCAGCAATCCGTTCCTTTGGCATTATACACCACCCCTAGAATTTATCAACCAAACATACATTCAATAAAATGCAAGGATACTATATATAAATGTATATGTATATACACACACACGCACACACACACACACACACACACACACACACACACACACACACACACACACACACACACACACACACACACACACACACATATATGTATATACATATGTGTTATGTGTGTGTGTATATATATATATATATATATATATATATATATATACATATACATATAAAAATGAGGTAAAATATATTTTTCTTCTGTTTGTTCATCTTAAGCTAGACATCACAGTCAGATATGTTCTTGTTTGGAATTTTCTCCCATTCAAAAGCATCTTCTTTCTTAGCATTACAGTTGGCATGATGAGTAAAACTACTCCACAAAGGATCGCAGATGGTCTTCCCCAACCCTAGCTTACCAGATGCCCCCCCCCATCGTCGTCTCCATAAATGACATAGTGTGCCCCGCTCACCACTACGCTCACGTAGAATAATGCCGCTTAACGTTGTCAGCAGCATTAAGCTTGGGTATCACTGATATGAGAATGCAGGTAGTGTAGTCAGATGGACATTTCACATCCACTGGACATTTTGTTGACAGAAACTAGACAGAAGATCCAAACAAGTCTCCTGTCCAAAGGTAGCTGCTAATTCAGATTGGCTCAGAACTACCTAGATAAAGATGTAGACATACATCGCGCCTCCAACCATACTGTTGTAAAGACGAAACATTTGTTATTCTTTTCTTTTTCCTTTCCCTGTATGTGACAATGTTAAATATGCTTCTAGTACATACTCTTTGTATTTTATTTCTATATTATTCTCTATTTTATATTATATAATATATGATTCTGCACACTGCAAAAGATGTATAGCTCTATTTACTGAATAGCATAGTTTGTATTGCACAGTCTGAAAATGTATTATTCTGTTCACTGCTTTATACAAATTCAGTGTTGTATTGTCCTTGACTACTTGGCCTGGGACATGGCTGAAAAGAACCTTCAGACCATCCCACTTTCCTGGTTACCAAATATAAAATAAATGCATAAATCAATATTTTGTTTAATAAAACTACTGCAGTATGTCGGTTAAGGTTCTCAAATACCAAGTTCACAGACATAAGGTTAAACACTATAGTATTAAATTGGGTAATGATAAAAACACACTTCCAAGCACTGAAATGAATCCACAGTTAAAAACAAAGATTAATGGGCAAAGTGTGTTTCCTAAAAGTAACGTATTTGATGCTAACCCTATGTGGTAGTATTGCCTCAATGTTTGATAATGTTTTCATGCAGTGAGCAATCACTTTGAGGGTACCTCACAATCCTTATTCAGGACTTTGCCAGGAGTTCTCCTCATCCCCTACAGATCCTTTTTTTTTATGTAATCCTCAGATTTAGTAAGCTACTTGTAGACTAGTACTAAATATTCACAATACTTGCATATCTGCACGGCTATCATGAATATGGTGTGATGTTCATTTTACTACGTATTTTCATCTGAATCCCAACACAATCAATACAATTAATATGTGGCATCAAACCGCTCTGGTATAACAATTGCCAACTGCTGTTTGCAAATCTTATTTAAAAATAAAGCAAAATACCTCCATCTCTGTAAATACATCCAAAACAAATTGCAAAGCAGTGACTTACTGGACATCACTGGAAAGTTGACACTTGGATCAACAAATCTAATACTAATACTTTAGGCCTGTTTTTACCAAGGTATGATACCTTGCTTGAAATATTGCCAAATCTGTTGTTTCTATATTCTGAAAGAAACAGAAAAAAACATGATTAAATCTTGGAGTTTTGATATCAATACCACTATTGAGCTGAGTTTTTCTTCGGTAGTTTTCCTGTTTGATAGTGTCCTGTAGAAATTATGGTTTGTGAAATATTATCATTTCTTTGAGGTATGGTTTGAAAAAAACATTTTGCTAAAAACATATCAGGATCCAGCAAGCATTCTTATTAAAGTCTTAAGGCATCAAGAGCTATCATTAGACAGTATTCCACAAAGCAACAAGTTATATCCACTGTGTTAAGTTATGAAAAAAATGTACACATTTTAGCAGAGTGCTGAATTGAAATCAAAGTTAACAGCAGCAATTTATAACTGTAGTGTGATCTTCAAAAGGTAAAAAGAAGCATATACTTTCAGAATGCAGAGAATTTTTTTAAGACAGATATTTGATAAAAAGATCCCATTGACTAGAAAGGCAGAGGGAATGTTAGTTCAGGTTTGTAGACCTCTGAAGTAAAGATGCACTTCAAAGGAATGTTTCACATATTGAGTGTATCTGGCATTACAGAATAATCTGGAGTTTTCTTCTGAATCTCTTTTGCAACAAAACCATTCATTGGAATGGGTTGTCATAAAAGTGATGCAATGCTTATTAGCCACAGCATTCTCAGCAGACTGAAGCCGGCTTCAGGATTGTTTTAATTTTCATCCTGCAAGTCTTTTAAGATAATAACGCCAGTAACACCAAGCACTAAACTATACCTGCAAATTGTGAAATTACAGGTACTTTGCAATACTTATAACACCCCCTATGTATTACAGTTCCACATGACACCCGTTCCCATGTAGACTCTAAATCACATATGTTGAACTGCCTTTATCCACAGCTTTCAGTAAATTCCATTGCACGGTCTTTGCTCTGAATATGTCGACTGACAAATGAGGAGGACATATATATATGAATATAGGCAGACTTAGCTCAAACTATTCCCATGCAAAAGATGCTCTGATATGTGTTTGTAGATTCAGCCTACACCAACCAAAAGAAAGATTTGTAATCTTGATATTCCAACATAAAACCTTACATCATTCAGTAATTTTAAAGTGAACTCTACAGTAAGGGCCAAAAATAATTAAGTTCCACTGTATAAATTGAAGGAAAGTAGGTAGGTTTCTTACCCTAACTAATCACAGGTAGATATAAGGGACCGTTCTGTCTTCATTTTATTCCTTCTTATAAATCTGCAACACGTTCTATTGCTTTTATTGATCTACTGTGTTTCTCTTGCATATTGATGATCTACAGAAGAGTTTATGATCTTTTAATTTCTTCTTTTAGTACCTCCCATGAATTATATAAACATGCTTTACTATACTACTGCAAAAATGTATGTTTTCTGTTATGGCTAAACCCAAGTGGCATTGGAAACTGTGTAACAAGGTTTTAAAACTGTGCAACATTCCATGGAAAATGTTATGTACTCTATAGACTGCAGTAATACTCAATGTAAAATGAGTTTGTCACATCAGTAATATTTACTGATTCGTTAGATGCTTTACAGTTAGTTATATTATGGAAAATAAAGCTTCACTGGCA
>NC_056746.1:1245012064-1245042064 GCF_019279795.1 Protopterus annectens
TCTTCATTTGTAAATATGTTGTAAGTAATTTCTATGTTAAATTGTTAATCGCTATGTAATCCAATGTAACTACTGTCTGTTTATTTTACTGTGGAGCTTTTCTCCCTGGGCCTCTGCTGAAAATGTAACCACGTCCAGTCGGACACTCCCGGTCAACAAATTTAAATAAATAATAAATAAATAAATAAGCATAAGCATGGGTCTGTGAGATGAACCATTTACAGGCTGCCTGTTTCCATTAGTGACAAACAAGGGATGAATTCCCTGTTCCCCATCCATTTGTCCAAGTTACATTTGAAATGGGGTAGGGAGGAGCTTTGTTTCATATGGATGAGAAGCCTCTTCCAGAGAATGGTGCAGTCTCTGGGACACATACGAATCTCTCCATCAGGTCCTGTTTATATCATAGGCAAGGTTCAAGTGTTTAGAATGGGTAATTCTGGTGTTATTTGTTTTGCAGATATGCAGGAGATCCATAAAAGTGGGGTCTGACAATGTATGTCAGGCATAAATCTCCCCTCAACAGCATGTAGGAGAAAAAATACAGGGACAGGACCTTGAACCAGTTTGCAAAGGACATGTTCCTTATGCCCTGTATTCTTTTAGTGAGGAACCTCTGTGGATGTTCCAATTGTTGAACATGCCTGGTTAGGTACATGACAAAAGGGGAATTGTACTCAATGATAGGTCTGATGAATGCCAAATACAGTGGAACAATGATTTCCTTGGGCCTAGATGCCATACCTTTGTTAATACGTTGCACAGCATTGAATGATTTCCTCACTATTGTAGGTGTATGATGGTCAAAGGTTACATTACTGTCTATGTTTGTCTCCAAGTCCCTGACTACTGGGTCAACTCTTAGGGGTGTGTTGTCAATATGATAGTTACCAGGGGTGGGTGACTTCGTGAAGGATACTATTATGCATTTCTTGGCATTTAGTTTTAGTCCATGGCTCTGATACCAGTTATTTGTCTATGTCAGCTCTTCCTGGAGAACATTTGTTTCAGTGGGGGATTCAATGGCAGCTCCTAATTTGCAATCATCTGCCAATTTAGTCAGCCAGAGGCTATTGACATTGGTCTAGACTTCAGATAAGTAAATGCCAAAAAGAAGAGGTCCCAGGATCAATCCCTGAGGGACTCCACTTGTAACTGGCCTATTTGTAGTGGTGGACTCCCCAGTTCTAAGTTCCTGGGTCATGTATGTGAGCCATTTGGCTATCCACTGGGTAATATAAGGTTTTGTACCTAACCACTTGAGTTTGTCAACAATGCCCAAGTGAGCTATTATGTCAAATGCCTTGGCCGGGTCAAGGTAGGCAGTGTGAGCCATTTTGCCTTCATCCATTGCTTTGGTTCATAGGTTCATAGGTTCATAGGTAGGTACTAGGCTATTGGCCCTACAGCCTATATCAGCCTAACCAAAACGTTACCCTGGCTTTTGCCACCCAAGATCCGGTGTCTGAAGGTTTTCTATGCCATTATTGATCATTTCCATGATAATTCTTTCCATGGCTTTACATATGAGACTAGCAAGACGTATGGGTCTGTAGTTTCCAGGGTTTGTACATGTCCCACCTTTGTGAGAGGAATGACTGTTGCTGTTCTCCTTTCATGAGGTGCAAAGACTATTTGGAAGCTACAGTTAAATAGCAATTCCAGAAGGCCAGTAGGCCATGTTTCATGCTATTTAGAAGGCATCCTGGGATATTGTCTGGGCCCATTGATGTAGTGTTCTTGGCCTTAGAAAGACCATTAAGGGCCTGTTCCCTTGTGATAACAGGGGGAGTTATATTTGGTGGTATTTCCTTAGGGAAGGTTGGGGGGTAATATTGGAGATGCATTTGTTGGCCAGGTTTGCTATATCCCCTGGCTTAGTATAGCTGTCACCAATAACAATTAGCTCTGCACACAATTGTGAATTGCTTTTGAGGTTACGGACATAGCTAAAGAATGCATTGTCTTCTAGGCCTAGGAGGCCAAATGTACCTCAAATTTGGCTTTGGTAGACTTTATTTGTCCTCTGAGTTGTTTGTTTAGTTTGATGAGAGTGTTTATGTCCTGTTTGGTGCTGCACCTCCTAATTTTTGCCATGATTTTCTTCCTTCTGTTATAATGCCTATTGATGTTGTGATTCCACCAAGGTGGCTTGTTTTCTGAGATAGTTCTGTACTTCTTCCTGCTGGGTACAGCTACCTCTATGTAGCTATTAACATGCTTGTATAGGCTTTCTGAGAACAGTTCTGTGCAGGCAGCACTGTTCTCAGGGTTTATGGGGGTCTTGAAATGTTGCTAGATTATCACTTAATAGTAAAAAGTTATTCTTAGAGTAGTTCCTGAATATTACAGGGTACGCTGGGGTTAGAAGTTTTATTTTTACTTCAAAGAACACCATTTTGTGGTCTAACCTTACAAGAGAAGACACTGCACTTGGGGGTGTGCAGCACTCCCCCATATTTGTGAGGACCAGATCCGATACAGTTGAACCCCTGGTTGGTATATTGTCAGTCTGGTCTATGGAGTTTGTGTTTACAAAATCCAGGAATCTCTGTGCCTGTATGATTGTTGTCATATATGATTCCCAATTATAGTTGGGTAATTAAAGCCACCCATGAATACAGTATTGGGTTGAATGGCGAGTGATTCCAATAAGTTTAAATACATGGCATCGGTTTTCTGGATCAAACAAGGGGACATATAGCTTGCAAGGAAGTAGTGTGAGATTTTGCCTATGGTGATATGAATGTGGAGAAGCTCAAGTTCATTGTCCTGTTTGACCAGCCTTGGCGTATACTTATTTTTGATGTAAATTGAAAAACCTCCACCTTTAGTCCCTGTAGGTGTACTAGCTGGTCTAAATCTGTGGAAGGCATTATAACCTTGCACTGTAGGTGTGCTCTGTGCAGCTTTAAACCATGTCTCAGTGACCGCACAGACATCAGCATTCTCTAGGGTGAAGAGAGCTTCTAAGGAGTGGAGTTTTTTGTTTATACTCCTAGCACTGAGCAGTAATGCCTTTAGATTTTCTTGGTTTTGATCTGCTATGTTGGAAGTACTTTCAGGTTGGTATTGCCTTAAAAAAAGCACTATGGGGCAGATGTTTTAGTTAATATTCAAAAGCCTAGAAAGGAGAGGTGTAGACCATCCCTGGCAAAGCAACATTTATTGATGCCACAATACAGTGTTTCTTTTACTAACACAATAACAAGACATTGTTCTGTCATAAAACACATGATTTCAGGTAGCATTTCTGTCTAGGTAGTGGGCATTGGCAGTTACTACTTTTGACTTCCCACTATGATTGCCCCAGTTTTATGAGATATCGATAATCATTTACTGTTGTGCATCACAAAAAATGTTTTATTCTTGGATTTTATATATATATATATATATATATATATATATATATATATATATATATAAACATTGCTAGCCAAATTAAAGGAAACACCAGCAAAGGTACATTTCAAAACATGCTAATTTCATTATTACAAGAGGAAAAACATGGCATAATGCTAATGCAATTATGTAAAAGTTAGATAACTTTTTAGTGAAACTCATTGTCTGTGTGGGTCGGGGCATGTCGCAATGGAAGCTGTCTATAAATAACATGACAGTATTATGTAACAACATTAGAGTATTATTTACCAATCTAAAAACTGAGATTATGTGGCCTTTTAAGTTATTTTGTCTTGATGTTATTATTTTCTTTTAGTTGGGCACCATACTTTTATTATTCTAAATTCTAAATGGGTCATAACTAAAACTGAGTCACTAGTTCATGTACCTGTTAAATGTATAAAGCAAACAAACAAATATTTTCTGTTTGTTTTCATGCCCCCATCCTTATATATCATCAATGCATTTTTCCATTTAGCAGCAATCTTCTACTGGCACTGTTCCCACCAAGGGAAATTATGTCACTAACTACATAAATATTTTAATGGGTTTTCTGCCACCAGCTTTTGTATGTATCAATGCATTCTTTTTTTTGTTGTTGTTGCCTCTCCTGTTTGCATATCCCCAGCTGATCATCAGCTGCCAGCTGAACCATTCATCCTTAGGTGTTCCTGGGGGTCTATATTAGATCAGCGAACGCTGATTGATCGAACTTATGTAAGTGAAAGCTTACAATCTTGAACTGTCAGAACAGCGATTTTTTTCCTAGAGAACAAAAATCGCTGATCCAAAACACATACACACAACACAAGTACATCAAACAAACAGCAATCCACACACATACACCTAAAATCTGACACCTAACCCTGCACTAAACTATACACACACCACTAACTATCCACTTACCTTAACCCAAACCCTAACCGTAAGGTCCGTCACTATCGCACACTCATCTCACCCGCTCCCTAACCCTAACTCACCTACCCTGCCCTAACCCTCACGTCCACACAATTGCACACATACCTAATCCGTGGCCTAACCCTAACTCACTTAACCCGCCCTAACACTCACATCCACACAATAGTGCACTTACCCGAATCCGACCCATAAATTTCCACCACAGCACTGAAAATACCAAAGCAACAGAAATGGACAACCAAATCCTTTCCCTATGAAAAAATTTGGGTTTCTGTTGCTTCGATATTTTAAACATTCACTAACATAAAGTCCAATCAATCAGCATTCGCCTCTTTAAGCATTCGCTAATCTAATATAGACCCGTTCCTGGTACTATTCTCCTGGGCTGGGACCACGCCAGTAACGGGCTTGGCAGGGACATGCAGTGGATCAGCCTCCAGCATAATATATGCTGGCTGTACCCTCCAGGAAGAATTTTTTGAGCTGGATTCCAAAAGAAAGTTGCAGAAAGTGGCTGAAAGAATCAGTCTAGTTTGATCTAGCTAAAGGCTTTCCTGCAACACTGTTATTTTGGATTGGATAATTGGGCTGGTTTCTGTTTATCTACCTTTAATAGCCAGTGTTTTAAACCAGTTGTACTTATTTGCTCAAGCTGTTCAAAGTTGCAGTGCTCTGCTCTGATATTGGAAAACGATAAGTGGTTACTTTCAACTGTTTCTGCACTTCTGTTTCACTGTATATCTGTGTAATCTGTGTAACTGTTTTTACTCTCCTTTTTTGTCTGTTTTGAGCTGAATATCTGTTATTGTTTGTGAACTTTAGAACTTGTAGTGAAATCTTTTGTCTGGGGGGCCTAGCTGTTTTTTTGTGGCAGAAAAAAATCAGTCTAGTTTGATCTAGCTAAAGGCATTCCTGCAACACTGTTATTTTGGATTGGATAATTGGGCTGGTTTCTGTTTCTCTGACTTTAATAGCCAGTGTTTTAAACCAGTTGTACTCATTTGTGCAAGCTGTTCAATGCTGCAGTGATCTGCTGTGATACTGGAAAAAGATAAGTGCTTATTTTCAACTGTTTCTGCACTTCTGTTTTACTGGATATCTGTGTAACTGTTTATTAGTCCCACCCACCTGCCCAGCTGTTGTGGTAGTCTTAAGTCTTGGTGGCTTTGAGTTGCCCGCCTCTTGTATAACGTTGATACTGGACACTCCCCCCAGTCACATTACATTAGCTCATTCTACTGTTTATAGTGAGACCAGCTCATTCTACTGTTTATAGTGAGACCTTAGTAAAGACCTACCCCTTTAGCTTCTGAACCTTCAATTATCTTCTGTCTCTTCACTTTCTACAAAAAAAATTTACCTCTTTCTACTTCATTTTGCTGCTTGTGCTTAGGAGTTCAACTGCATTTAGTTTGCTGTTTTTATTACTGCTTGTTGGTAGCCTCACTAAATTGATGACAGTATTCTGCTGAATTGCTACTTTATTTGTGCTGTCTGTAACTGCTGTGATCCATGAGCTACTGTTTTAAAGCAATCTACTGCCCCAGTTTTATGAGATATCCTTAAGCATTTACTGTTGTGCATCACAAAATATTTTTAGTCTTGGATTTTATATATATATATATATATATATATATATATATATATATATATATATATATATATATATACAACATTGCCAGCCAAATTAAAGTAAACATCAGCAAAGGTACATTTCAAAACATGCTAATTTCATTATTACAAGGGGAAAAACATGGCATAATGCTGATGTGGTTACGTAAAAGTTAGATAATTTTTTAGTGAAACTCATTGTCTGTGTGGGTCGGGGCATGTCGCAATGGAAGCTGTCTATAAATAACATGACAGTATTATGTAACAACATTAGAGTATTATTTACCAATCTAAAAACTGAGATTATGTGGCCTTTTAAGTTATTTTGTCTTGATGTTATTATTTTCTTTTAGATGGGCACCACACTTTTATTATTTTAAATTCTAAATAGGTCATAACTAAAACTGAGTCACTAGTTCATGTACCTGTTAAATGTATAAAGCAAACAAACAAATATTTTCCATTTGTTTTCATGCCCCCAACCTTATATATTATCAATGCATTTTTCCATTTAACAGAAGTCTTCTACTGGCACTGTTCCCACCAAGGGAAATTGTCACTAACTATATCAATATTTTAATGTGTTTTCTGCCACCAGCTTTTGTATGTGTCTATGCATTCTTTTTTTTTTTTTTTTTTTGTTGCCTCTCCTGTTTGCATGTCCCCAGCTGATCATCAGCTGCCAGCTGCACCATTCATCCTTAGGTGTTCCTAGTACTATTCTCCAGAGCTGGGACCACACCAGAGATGGGTTGGGCAGGGACATGCAGTGGAGCAGCCTTCAGCATAATATATGCTGGCTGTACCCTCCAGGAAGAATTTTTAGAGCTGGATTGCAAAAGAAAGTTGCAGAAAGTGGCTGAAAGAATCAGTCTAGTTTGATCTAGCTAAAGGCTTTCCTGCAACACTGTTATTTTGGATTGGATAATTGGGCTGGTTTCTGTTTCTCTGACTTTAATAACCAGTGTTTTAAATCAGTTGTACTCATTTGCACAAGCTGTTCAAAGCTGCAGTGCTCTGCTGTGATACTGGAAAAAGATAAGTGCTTATTTTCAACTGTTTCTGCACTTCTCTTTTACTGTATATCTGTGTAACTGTTTTTAGTCCCACCCACCTGCCCAGCTGTTGTGGTAGTCTTAAGACTTGGTGGCTTTGAGTTGCCCGCCTCTTGTATAACGTTGATACTGGACACTCCCCCCAGTCACATTACATTAGCTCATTCTACTGTTTATAGTGAGAACTTAGTAAAGACCTACCCCTTTGCCTTCTTAACCTTCAATTATCTTCTGTCTCTTCACTTTCTACAAAAAAAATGTACCTCTTTCTACTTCATTTTGCTGCTTGTGCTTAGGAGTTCAACTGCATTTAGTTTGCTGTTTTTATTACTGCTTGTTGCTAGCCTCACTAAATTGATGACAGTATTCTACTGAATTGCTGCTTTATTTGTGCTGTCTGTTACTGCTGTGATCCGTGAGCTACTGTTTCAAAGCAATCTACTGATTAACTATATTTCATTGCTATCTACTGCAATTCATTACTGTTTAACTGCATTTTACTGCATTTCATTGCTGTTTAACTGTATTCATTTATATTGCGAGTTCTATTCTTTTGACTATAAGTGGTTAATCTGTGCTTCATTGTGAGTTTTTTCTTACTGGGTTCTTATCCTTAAAATTGAGTATCATAGTCCAGATATAGGTCTGCGGCATCCAGAGCTTCAGCTGCTCGGTTTTTAACCCTTTTTGAGCTATTCTAGCTACAGGTTTCCCCTTAGTAGAACTTGTGTTATCATCTAGTAGTACTACTCGTAGACCTTCCTCCCTTTACCCTATTAGCTCTTTCAGTTTCTGAGAAATATGAATGGACAATTTACTACATTTTCTCCTGCCAGGCTGGCCGATATGGGCATCCGGAGAAAGTGCAGCAACTTCCTCATGTACATGGACAACCCTCTACTACTACCACCTAGGAACACAATTTGTGAAAGATGCACATACATCAAGCACCTAGTGTCTGCTCTCTCCCCCACAAACCAGTATATAACAGGCACTGAGAAGGCTGGCAACAAGAACACCACACCTCAAACACCACCCACACCTACACAACACACCCCCACATATGTAGAGGCCCTCAACAAAAGTATACCCCAAAAAAGAGACCTCTGAGGCATAAACACACGCAGTCTCCACTGCCCACCACACCACATACCACACATAGACCACACACCTGTGTCTCACAGCCACTAAGGCCTAAACATAAACCCAACATATTAGTCATATTAGACTCCATTTTGAGACACACAGATATACCCCTTACCAGGCTGGATAAGGAGAAAGTCACAGTTAGTTGTTTGTCGGGTGCCAGAATCTGCCATATCACCAATGCACTCAAGTGCTATCAACAGGTACTGTTATGACTCTGTCATAGTCCATGTTGGAGAGAATGACTTGAGATGTACCTCCCTGGACTATATGAAGAGAGACATGATCAAGCTCACTGAATGTGTTCCAGGCAGGTATGTCCGTAGCTTTAAGCAGCATTCTACCGTCATCCAGAATGATGCCTCAATACAAACAGAAAATGATTGACTTTAACAACTGGGTTAGTTTCTGATGTCATTCAAAGGGGATCCAGTACCTGACAGCCTACGATGACATGATTGACAAGCCACAATGCTTTGACAGAGATGGCCTGCATCTGCTTCTTTGGGCTTCAGGCTCCTGGCAAAGGCCCTTGCCTCCCCCATAGTGCCTTTTTTAAGCAATGCCATGAGGTAAAAACTACCAACATGAAAATTTCATCAAAACATAAATTATAGGTCATGCTATTAAATGCCAGGAGTCTAAACATGAAACTGCACTCATTGCAAGCATTCTTAACCCTGGAAGAACCTGACATTTGTGCAGTCACAGAAACCTGGTTCAAAGCTGCTGAGAGCACCCAAACCATACCACATTACTCATCCTATCATTCATTCAGACCCCAAGCCATGGACAGCAAAACAAAAGGAGGTGGAGTTGCAATACATATAAAAGACATACACACCTCTAGGCTGATCAAACAGTATGATGCACAGGAAAAACTCCAAGTGCAGTTAACAATTGACAAGACCCCTATTCAAATAATAGCTTGCTACAGGCCTCCAACTCTGACTTAAGATGCCCACACCACCTATCTGGACCTTTTCAAATCTATCAAAATTCAACCCTTTACCCTGATACTGGGCAACTTTAACTATCTAACCATAGATTGGAAGAAATACTCATGCCCACTCCACCTATCTGGACCTCTTCAAATCTGTCAAGATTCAGCCCTTTACCCTGATCCTGGGTGACTTTAATTACCCAACCATAGACTGGAAAAACTACTCATGCCTGCACACAAATGCCTACAGATTCCTTGATTTTATCAATGCAAATGCCTTTGAACAGCTAGTTGATACCCCCAAAAGAAGGTGATAATATCTTGGACTTGGTATTAACCAACATGAGTAACCACTGCAGCACCCCTACTGTGTCATCCTCCCTGGTAAGATCTGACCATAAAGTGGTCACATTCATAGTCACCATCTCCCCTAACCCCCCATAGCTAGGGTCTAACAAAAAACTTCTCCAAAGCTGATTACAACCTCCTGAGGGATGGTGTAAACAGATTCACAGCCCTCTCCCCCACTGTAGGAACTGGCACTAATGCCCAAATCTACACCAAAGTACTATACGAGCATTTATATAGATGCATGGAATCAGGAATATCTGACAGGACCAAATCATCCTCTGCAAGGAAGAGTAAACTTGTCTGGTGGACATCTGCAATAAATAAACTATATAACAAAAGGAAAAATTGCTTTCCAGGACCAAGAAGGAGCAGGTGCCCAATTAAAAGCAATCTCTCTTAAGCCTGAACAAGCAAATAAGAGCACTAGTGAAATCCTCTAAATCCAACTTTGAGAACACAAATTGGTCACATCTACTAGAGACAATCATAAGGCCTTCTTCACATATGTCCGCAGTCTCAAAGGAAGCACCCAGATCTGCTCAGAGCTGGTGGTCAAAGACACCACATGCACAAATGTAGATATAGCCAATCTACTGGCTGACAGACTCAGTGAAAACTTCTCCCCTGTCCCCCCCAACAGTAAATCAGGACATCCTCAGTACCTGCCCCCCCACCCCTTATCTATAGGGAACAGGTCATCATTGCCCTCTCAAAGGCAAAAAATACAGACTCAATGGGACCTGATAACATCCCAGGCTGCATACTACATGAACTCAGGCATGAAGTTGCAGCACCATTAGGCACCCTATTCAATCAAAGCCTGAGTACCGGCTTTGTCCCAGACGGGTGGATGACAGCCACTGTCATCCCTTTACACAAAGGTGGAGCATCCGCCGATCTAGGAAATTATAGACCCATCAGTCTAACTAGCCTAATCTGCAAGACCATCGAACGGATTATCATGGACCTCATTAACAGGGACATTGGCAACCTCCAAACACCCGACCTCACACAGTTTGGCTTTGTCAAGGGGAGGCATGTCTGTTAAATCTGGTTGAATTCTTTGAGACAGTCGCCAAAGCTATGGATGAGGGGAAGATGGTGCACACCGCCCACCTTGACCTAACCAAAGCCTTCGACACTATTCCCCACTCGGGCATAGTAGATAAACTCTCTCAACTAGGCATCAATCCATATGTTACCAGATGTGTAGCAAACTGGCTCACTGATAGAATCCACATAATCAAAATAGGGGAAAACATCTTTGCTGCCTAGTAACAAGTGGCGTACCTCAGGGATCGGCCTTGGGGCCTCTGTTATTTGGGATATACTTCTCTAAGGTGCAAGCCAAAACCAGTAGGCTATGGCTGACCATGTTTGCAGATGACTGCAAGCTGGGCGCAGTCATCAATTCCCCAAGTGATGTGGATGTCCTTCAAGGGATCACCTTTATATCCTCACACACTAATCACCGACAAAAAGACCGACAACAAAAAATACCGACAACAAAACACGAAACCATTACACCAACACACTACACGTAAACAACACAGTACACTACATAACATATCCACTATCCCTAACCCAAACCCTAACCCTAAGATCCGACACACTTACCCTACCTGCACCCTAGCCCTAACTCACTTACCCACCCCTAACCCCAAGATCCGACACTCACCCTACCTGCACCCTAACCCTAACTCACTTACCCACCCCTAACCCCAAGATCCGACACTCACCCTACCTGCACCCTAACCCTAACTCACTTAACCCACCCCTAAACCCACAGTCCTCACTATCGCACACTTACCTGTCCGCCCCTAACACTAAATCCCTCCACTTACCGGGTTCTCACCTTGTCGGTCATCTGCGTTGTCGGTGTTTTCGTCCCGTCGGATTCTGTGTCAGCGAAACGCGTTGTCGGGCATCTGAAGGTGACCCCCTTCAAGAGGGTCTCACCCAAACAAATGACTGTTGCCAGAAACATGGCCTCAAGATGAATGCCAAAAAATGCATCATCATCATCATCCCCTTTGGGGAGAGTGATGTCCCCACATTTTATCACATTAATAACAACATCCTAAGCACACAATCAGTAGTGAGGGATTTGGGCACCCGGGTTAATACCAACCTGACTTTTGACCACCATGTTGCTTCCATTGTACGGAAAGCTTTCTACAAGGCCCACCTCATAAGTAAGGCTATCTCATCCAGGGACAAAGAGGTTATAAAATCCCTGGATTTTTCCCTTATAAGGCCAGTTATTGAGTACAACACCCCCTTCAGCATGTCCCTTGCAAAGCACATGCAGCACCTGGAGAGAGCACAGCGGTTCATCACCAGGAGAATCCAGGGCCACAAACACCTTCCCTACACAGGCTAAAAGCCCTGTCCCTGTATTCAGTTTCATACAGGCTCCTCAGATGTGACCTCTATCTGGCATACACTGCAGTCTCAGACCACGTCTTGATGGGACTGCTGCATATCCACAAGTCAAGCTCCACGCAAGCAACCCGTATGCGTGACCTCAACCTGGTCTGTGATATCAGTAGGACTTGCTGGTGGGAAAGATTTGTGTCCCAGAGACTCCCCATCTGTGGAACAGACTCTCAAACCCCCTGCAGTACTGGAAACATAAAGTTACATAAATAGAAAGGGGTGAACATCATTTAATTGCCAGGTGTTGCACATATCGGATGCCATCCTAACAAACATAATGGTGACACACCCTGGGCGTATACATGATTCGACTATATGGTGAGAAAGTAGTCTGAAGGCTTCCTCCCAAAACAGTGAAATATCAGAGGGACTACTTCTTGGTACTACAGGAACACAGTTATGCTATAAAAAAATCCAAACCTGTCAACAGTATGCATGATAACAATGTGTCACCTCGTTACCACAAATATTTAACTGTAGTTATCTACTAGAGCTGTGGCTAATGTCCCTGCAGAGGATACATACTGCAACAAGAAACATCATCGAGTGTGTGTCTGGAGTGCTGAAATCCAGTTTCAGATGTCTGGACACATCCAGAGGTGCACAGCAATACATACCTGACAAGGCAGCAAAGATGATTACTGTGTGTGCCATGCTACACAACATATTAACAGCAGAACATGGCAACTTGTCAGCAACAGATGTGGGTGATCTACCCAAAGAACCCTAGATGTCTGAAGTTCACAATCCACAGCTGTCAAAGAAGGATCAGGAGGACATGGGGATGAGAAGAAATTGGTGTGGGAATGGAGGATGTGGACACAAGTCCCAGTTCGGGCAACACGGCAGCATCTGACACACTCCTTTGAGTCATGACTGCCCTCAGGTACATAAGTACACAGAGTAAACCTCAATGTTCACATGTTGCCCCAAAACAGCAGCATGGTTTACAGCTAATGGAAATGATCCTTCATTTTTCCACAGTGAACATCACACATAACCTAATCTTAATACGTAGCACTATGAACTCATGCAAAACATTGAGAGGAAAACGCAATCTAGGAAGACCGTCTGTAAGGCACATCACCAGAGAGGAACACACTGGCATATATGTGGGATGCAGGACGTGTGCAAAACAGAGGTAGTAAATGGACAGGTAGGATATCATCATACAGATTAATACCATAGAAAATTACCCAACCAGTAGGTACACTCAGAAGAAAGCAAAAATCTATGACATGTATGGGTGTACATCAGCATATACATGCACAAAAACACTGGCTGTGCAATAGCACTGCTGCCTCATCTACACATTGTATTGTTGCAATGTAGGTCATTTCCATATAATAAATGTGCAGACATGCAGAGCAGCAATGACACTGACCACACAGCATACCTCTAACATATATCTATGTTGTTGCTACAGCAGAATATGTATATAAACATCTATGTCCAGATTCATTCAGATTTGGGAAGGTATGCATGGGAAATGCAAGTAAGCACAGTAATTAAAAATGGCAAAAGTTACTCAGAAAGGCATTTAGTTCTGATGCTAGGCATGTGCATGACTATATTAAAATGTTATACTTGACACAAGTATGTACCCAGAGGCATAGCTGTGCATGTGTGAATGGCAGACAAGGAAGATTGTAAGGAAAACCACAATCATATCTGTTCATTAACACAGATCCAAACATTAAAGCATGACATCACATAGTGTATTATTGTTGTCAGTATCATCACTAACAGATATCAATCAGGCAATACATAGCCACAAATGACTCTATCCACTTATATCATAAAACATATAAGAAAATGTTTGGCATCAGCCATGTCAACAACCACAGATAGGTTACTGTGTCAGTGGTCAACACAGTGTTTATCATTGCCACAGGGTCAGAATGATACAAGGCACACATTAGATCAACAGTCAGTGTTACACTAACGTAGTCTGGGGCACCCACAAGAATGGCTCACACCACATTCCTGGCTGCCAGTGTCATGTCCAGAAACACTTGGCCTATGTTGCTCAACAGAGGAGGTAGATGTGGTGACACTTAAAGATGTAGTTTAGGATGTAACATGACTGAGATTTGGCCATCTGGATGTAACTGCTGATCTCACAGTGGAGTGGCTATCAGCACATTTGTGCATACTGCAGTAGGGACACTGATGACCATTAGCCAAGTGTGGGTCTAATGTGAGGGGTAGGGCCTCTGCTCATTGGAGGTGCTCTGCTTAAAGCATGCAGCACCCAGGTAATACAATGGCACTGCTCTAATACTGCCTTAAAAACTTTCAATGAAGCTGCAACTTGCAACAGGCTGTCATGCTGTGCAGATAATACAGGCATGATCTCACCATGTCTGCTCTCCTGACCTCCTGACCTTCATGTAACACACAGAGCTAATGTGCTACACAATCAGTTGTCTGGACAAGAGCATGAAGGTCAGCTCCATGACGTCACTGGGGGCATTCATTCACCTTTAATAGCAAGTAGACAACCTCTGGCACACATACGACATCCATACACAGCAGTATGTGTTCTGAGTGTATGTGTCCTGAGATGGGCAGTGCTTATACCTTGTGTGGAAGAATCACCCTCATCACTTGACTCTGCATGAGACAATGGCTTATGGATATCATCATGCCCAACAGTTGTTATCACCACATCATCCAAATGTCCAGCCACATTGTCCTCAATATCTGAGGCTTTAACATGATCCACACGGCTGTCCCCCCTGACCTGGACAATAAACCCAAATTGTGGCCTGTGTGCTATGGGCTATCACAGTTATTCACATAACATCTCAACTCAGGATCAGAGGATGGACTACTGGAGGAGGCAGGCAGTGGACAGGCTACAAGAAGAGGTAGATGGCACAGGTAAATTACATGCATAAACAATAGATGATGCAGCTTAGTAATGTTATATGGGCCAACTATAGGACTACAGTGTTAACAAAGGTATGAACTTACCAGGGCAGCATGTCTGGTTGAGATTCATGGACCATATAAAACAGAGAAATTTCATGTAGGCTCCATATTGCACACAGTTGACAAATGGGAGTAAATAAAATAGTCAAACATATTTGATATGTCCTGGCAAGATTCCACTACCATAGGTGAGGTTTGAACTGAAACTGTCATAGGAAGATAAATAGTACATCATCAGTAAACAAATGATGGTCATTATGCCACATTCCTATACAAGTATAGCCCATACAAGATCATATGGACACATACCATTAGGCAGAGACTGCTGTGAATATTGCTCTTGTCCTAGGTAGGTGAGGAAGAATACCATAGTCAGGAAGTACACAGACAGGATCATCATATCTAATAACCATATGGAATGTATTCCCATTTGTATCATCCCTGTTTGAGGAGAGTGTCATTACTGGTAATGTAGATCCTGTAGGATGATAAGGCACACTAACATTAACATGTGGGAATGCTCCACAGTCATGACTGCAGACAACAGTACAGGACAAATGCAGCACAAACTAATAGGATATGGAGACACTTACATGATAAATAGTGTCCATGTTGTTCAGATGTCCCTCTGTATGGAATAAACATCACGAGTAGCATACATCACAGTTATGTTCAAATTTACTGCACCCTATAAAAAGGTGGCCAACCATACCAAGTCTGTCTGCAGGTGCATCTGCATGGGCCATGTCTTGCACTGATGCATCTGTAATATACAATGGCATATACAAATCAACTTGTGAGCATAATCTACTGTCATAATAGGTAGCAGAGGCAGAGACAGCTACCGAACACAATAAGAATATATGGAGACATAACATGGATTGATGCTATGCAAATGTTGATGGACCTAAGCAACTGAAAAAGACAAATATCATGCATGTTGCTTGAAGTCTTAGGTATGTACTGAGTTATTAACACAATATGCAATGACACATATGTTAGGAATCCACATCCCTTGTGTTACCACTTCCACTATGCAATTGTGCTGCTGAACAAAATAACATGGCAAGACATGAATAATTTGCACACTAAACTAAAGATTGAGGTAGTGTATAACTTATGTGTACATCCTGGAAGACTGACTTCAGTACCGCAACTGGGTATACACCAGTCATGGCTGGTGAATTAATGTGATGCTAGGAAAATCATGATATCATCTGCGGGAGTTAATTGTGGACCACCTCCCATGGCATTCCTGGATCTCTCATCTTGGTGTATTCGGTTAGCAGCACAGAGGATCATGTCCAAGCAATGATGACAACAGGCCTCATGTGATTGATTCTGACCACTGACAACTTTAATCATGTTAATTAGGTCAGTCCAGACTTCATTCTTCCATACAGTATTTCTATTCCATCTAAGGAGGCTTCAGTCAGAGCCTCCGTTATAATGTCATTCTCACATGGAGTCAAATTGTCACCTCTAGTTCGGTTTGACATATGGAAGACAGTGTTATATGTACATGTTAAATATTTTATGGAGGCTGACAATTGATATGATGATGTCATAAGCATTAGTCCAATTACTTGCTCTGCTCCCCTTACCAATATGAGTCACACAAAATAATCCTTTATCATTTATATCACTGTTATGTATTTAAGAACATAATGGATATAAAAATGGCTAAATATGCATGACATGTCACAACATCATTACACATAACAATCCATTACCTTATCTGTCTAGGCCATATGTGGGATTGGAACCCATGCCAGAGGGTATCACAACAGCTAAAGGACAACCACTTAACCCTATTACCATGCAATCATTACTTTCCATATCATCACAGTACATATATGAACAGTCAAAGGTATCCTCACCTTCTCTGTATCAGTCGTTGAATATAATAACAACTATCGTTATTGTACTAAGCATCAGAGTTTATCTGTAAACTATACATTAAACTTAAAACTTATGGAAACCCTGAGAATTCATCATTCTTCATAGGAATAACATAGACAGTACAGGTTGATCCAATAAACTATGGATACCTTTTTATTCCAGCTCTATCTATAGTACATGTATTAGTAAGCATCAGAGAGTACCATAAACTAGCATACAACTTACGGAAACTCTTACAATTCGTCATTCTCCTTAAGTATACCAAACACAGTCAAGGTGAACTAGACCTTACAGTGGATATAACTGTATGCCATTTTCATCCACTTTTTACAGGGTCTGCTTGGTTTTAGCCAAATATCCATATTCATGCTTATTGTTCAAAATTACAAACACCTATTACTTCAGAGTCACTTTGTATGTCAGACTTGTTTTAACAAAAAAGGACTGTCAACATGTATAATTTGAATTATAAACATTAAATATAACATAGATACATAATGACAGTACTGTAGTCCCTCACAGCAATGCTATCAAGTGACAAATTAATCAGGAAGTGAACTTGAAGTCAGCTCTACCTGACAGTGATTGCACCTATGTACTCTTTTAAGTACCATTTGCACCATACATTGTTAATGAGTTTCATTAACATTCAAGGTTTTAGAATCCTATTTGCCGACAACTACGTAACTCATAAATATTCAGATCATTACCCAATAGCTCAGCATAATGGGAAGGTACACTGCACAACTAACCAATAGGTATCAGTAAACTGGACAATCTTTGACACTTGCCCAGTGTGCTCCAGTTGTCTGATACCATCTTAAGTGCACCAATTTTAAAATGTAATTTGGATATGTGTACTGGTCATACCATTGTAACCTGCAAACTGAGTGGGACTGTGATGACCCACCACTGTACCAGTAATCAAGGAGCTTCAATCCTCATGACTGGCACCTGTGGGGGGTATTTTCTCTGGAAGGATAGCAGGTACATACACAGTATTTCCAGATGAAGCTCTCTGCATCAAGTGCAATTCCCCTTAAGAGCACACAGAGAATGCAGTCAGTCTGGGGCTGGCTTCTCCCTCTTTCTCCAGATCCCCCGAAAAGACTCTCCACTGGCACAGCTATAGAGTTGAGATCTCAGCTGAGTGGTCAAGCCAAGACTTACAGCACCCTCCCTGTTCAACCAGTGCTTTGTGTCCCTGCCCACCTTTGAGGTTTGATTTACACACACAGACACACACACACACACACACACACACACACACACACACACACACACACACACCTGGGAAAGGCTGACACAGGTTTACTAGCTATGCACCCTTCTGTCCAGACTATAAGGTAGTTTCCACTGTCATCAGTCACTCCTCGACAGCTACTGTAAGGCCCTTAACAAAGGGTGAGCAATTTTACTGTGTAATATTAATATTAATACAAATGGTAGTTTGACCAAGAGCAAAGCTATTAGGAGTGGCACACACAGTGTCACCAAATAAATATGCAAGTACTCTCAAAACTTAAATATCTTCTACAAAGATTAGCCACAATGAAAAGTTTAAATATTTTTAATAATAAATAATAAAACAACAAGGCAATATTAAATATATATTCACAGTGACATCAATGTTCAAAACCACATGAAAGATTTAAAATAACATTGCATTACAGGCTCACACAAATAAATAAAAAAAATCTAAACTAAGTTTCACTCTATTCCTGACTGAACCTAAGGGAGCTACTATACCCTAGCAACTTACTTAGAGCAAGGCAGATGTGGTGAATGGTGCTTCTTGTTGTTGTTGTCAGGTCCAAGACATAATGCAGAATGCTCTGTCTCACTAAGAGACTTCTCAAAATAATATTTAAAATATTACTGCTGGGATAGCTTGCAGAATGACATTACTTCTTGTCATCTGACTTCTAGTTCCCAGGCAACCCCCACACACACACACACACACACACACTGCTGGAAGCTGTCTGTATTTAGCATCTACCTGTAAAAATACCCAGACAAGAGTTATTGCTCAGATCTTTGGCAGGTGCTGGAAGTCATAAAACAATTGCATTCCTTCATGCTTACAAAGTAGCAATTAGTTCACCCCTAAGACAATACAGAAAGTTTCCTAGTACAGACTGTGTCTCCGGCTGCATTCATCTTTTATGGCCTAGCCTATAAAGTGATTTAATGTAAAATATTTTTCTAAAGTTTGCTGGACTGAGGTTAACCCTCCAGTTTCCTATGTCAAAACATATGCATTTAAACAGCTACAATAATGCACGTACATTTCTGTTCTCTTCCAGTAGGGCACACTGTGGATGCATTTTAAGTACAAGCACTTTCCAAATACCTTTTCAACACAAACATCTGTACAGAGCAGTTTGATGTACACATGAAATACTGTTCTAATACATTTGCAACACAAGCATCTTATATAATTTAGTTTGACATTCACAAATGACATACTACCACTTACAAAATTCCAGCTAGCTGTGCTGGCAGTACCTCCTTTCATCACAGGGACATCAGTTAGCATTTCTCAGAAGGCATTTTTGAAAAAAGTTTCTACTTCAAAAGTGAAGATGTGAACCATTGGGAAGATTCAGCATATCTGGACACCTAACTGAATGAAGGAGGAGACCACCCAGATACTCACTGTCTATATTGGCCATGAGCAGAGGATTCCAGCATACCTGAGGAACTTTGAGATGATACACATCTGAAACCAGATTGGAAGAGAGCACTATTGATGGGCTAGGCTTTTCCAGACTGGTGTGCAAGTCCATTATTGCTACAATGACCTGCATCAGAGGCATGCTGGGGATCTTTGTTGGAGGGTAGCAGACGTCCAACGTCAGCCTGAGGATGTCTACAGTAAGTTTCATCAACTGCACCTTAATATCTACATTATAATAAAAGTATTTCCTAGCTGTATCTGCTCATGGCTGTCTATAATGATAAGACTAATACTAATGTAATTAACATTATACACAAACAGCTGTGAATGATGTACCATAAATATTCTTATTACAAGCAGGAATGAGCAGTTATATCAATTAGCTCAACTGGTTAAGCAGTGTCACCATGATTGATGGTCTCCTGTGGTTGGATTCAAAGCCCATTGCAGGTTGTTTTGTAAATACTGGTGTTTATGTAGTTGATATTGACCCTAAGCAATTTAAGCACTCTAATTTCTTGACAAATATGCAGTACATCTTTTCTAAACATACTGTATAGAATGCTTATGTTTCACTGATGACTATAGCATGTAGGCATTGGATGACAACTCATTTCTCCATTTTCCATAATGGTTAGATAAGCATTGCACAGCATATGTCAATATGTATGAATGCTAAATAATTCAGACATACATTATTAGTCTCTACATTGTAAAACAGTTAAACACTGTTAAACACTGACACATACCACTGCTGTATGATGGCATACGTTGTAATGCCATAGAAATAATGTTGTATGTTGTAAGGCATTGTGCTGTTAGCCCAAACTGTTGAGATGTAGGTCAGTGTAAATGCCTTAGTGATACATCTGGATTCGATTCTTGTTATTGAGTATTTGTATTTCATTTTGGTAATTATGTATTGGAGCAGAAATGTGAGTCAATTGCCTGTTCAGACATGCAGTATAGCTTTTTACATATGTGGTTATTATGTTGTGCACTGATGCCTGTAGCCCTCAGGCCACAGACGAATATGCATTCCACATTATCTGCTACATTCTGCAAACATTCTTCAGTAATTTTGTATAATGGGGCAACTTTCTTTCTCATAGATTAACTCATTAAGCAATTGTCCAAGTTGAATGTCTCAATGAGAAAAGTGAGTTTGAGTCATTGAAGTTATTTCTAAATTTCAGTAAAGACTAACTAAGAACAGATATGGCAGATACTAGCTTGTTCAGTTATGCAGTGTAGCTGTTTCAAAGATCAGGTATACATGAGGTGCATTAACGCCTGTAGAGCTTAATTCATGGCTAACTATGAATATGTCCTTTATCTGCAAAGTTTCTAGAAACATCCTAGTTTTGTCACTATGTACATGTGTATCTTATTTTCAAAACACACACTTACACACTCACACACACACTCTCTCTCTCACAGACAAACACACAGACACACACACACACATATATATATATATATATATATATATATATATATATATATATATGCTGTTTCCCATATACATTATTGTGCTATGTATTTTTGAAGACCAGGTGATGGTAAACTTATATTTTTGGTGCTCACTGACTGATAGGTTGTGCAAAGCATGCCTGTTCTATTGCTGAATGTGTGTCTGCTCTTTCAGCGTTTGATATGAGGCTAGAAGATGATTTCTGGTATGTACTACTCCATTTTAACATAGCATGCACTTCTGTAATCAATAACTGTGATGGATTGTTTAATAAATGCAACATTAGTAACCTTTCTCTACAATTGTTGTGCCCAAAGCCATCATTATTTCATATCTGCTTGTTAAATATCTACTGTTCAGTGTTATAGTGTTTTAGTTGACCAGGTAAATAGATAAGAATAGCTACAAATGCAGGTAGTGAAAGGTATATATTTCTTGATGATGAACACTGTGTGGAACAAACTACATTGGTAGATATCACATGCTGTCACTGTGTTTATGACTGTCAAGTTTTTCTGAGGTGTTGTACTGCATTTTAACTTTTTGATGTTGTGATGTCAGCCATTAACGTTGTTGTATTGCTCATCTTATTTGCATATTGATATTTCCACCATTTGCTCATTGTACTATCTGTTGTTAAGAAACATCTGTTATTCATGGGATGTCAAAATGACATATAAGTTGCACATAAACCTCAGTTACACTTTAGCTTATCTCTGCTATGAACACCTCAACTCAATTGTGTCTGGCACACATACAAATAACGGACCACAAAAAGTATATTTTTTGATAGACTGTCTGCATGGCTATATTATAAGACATATGTCAGGGTTTTATATCACACACCCCATTCAAAATGCTATAGTGTTGATGTCACGGTCATCTTACAAAGTAGCAATTATTTTGAATGCAGACACGTCATCTTTGCATGACATACTGTCATGCCATGCTTATCTTGATGTATCATGATATATATGTTTCATGCTTTTGTACATATTTGGCTTTCAGGCATGCTGATGGCTATTTTATAATTTTAGGTAACAGTATTTTCTCAGATGAACTTTATTGCATGACATGTAGTGCACTGGAGTAAATTAATAACAATCTGTGATGGACGTAGTGTCACACACATGGCCTTCTACTGATACCATCCATACACATTGATAATAGGATATTAGGAATGCTGCATGATCCTGACAGTACACCTGCTACCCCCAGTTATTTATATTATACAAATTATATAGACACATTATGGTTCACGTCGTCTGATTAATATGTTTAAATGACCCCTTTATTGTATTGTGATGTACCTTCAGCAAACAAATCACAGTTAGCATCATATTGTTTTGTTATGTTAACATCATAACATATGTCTTTCACAGTATTCATCTGGCCATCACATAATGGTTTATGACAGGGATGTCTTGCACAGGAATGAATGATTGACAATGTTTTTTACATTGTTATGTATTGCAATGCCTTTCCTCATGAATGTCATTACAGTTACATACATTAATGTAATGTGACATAATCAACCATTTCTGTCCATAAGTCATATCAATTTGTTTATGTTATGTAGTCCTAAGTATGGGTGAACACGGATTTTATACATTTTTTTGCTTGGTTTTAACCTTGACAAAGCATGGGACCTGAGTTGGCTCGCCAATAGGATAACATAGGAGGCAATATGCCAGACCCCTGCCAGACAACTCCAAGTCAGAAGACCTGGAAGATCATGGAATGGACTATGGAGATGATGACAGACCAGACCTGCACATGCCGTTGTTCCTGCTACTTGCCATTAGAGATGTCAACCACTATGACAGGGAGACAAACTTCTTTCAGATGCAGATGAGGGACCCAACGGGGATCTTTTTTTAGGGCATGGCATGGGCTGTGTGTGACTCCTTCCTGGAAATTGATAGGTAGATCATTCTGGATGCTTAATCCCATCAGGGTGGGACCTCAGGATTGTAAATGTTGTCCATGTGATCCAATTAGGTAATGCTGCCATGATTGTGTGTGCAATTTCACAAAATATAATGTGTAAGCACAATTGTACAGACATAGCATATTGCTATCATGCATAGCTGACATACGTCCAACTATACACTGCAGATATAATGCCATAGATGGCATTAGGTTACACATGACGTATGACACACATGAAGGCAGTATACATGCATTAAGTAATTGCATTTACATGATGTGCTCTACGTAATGCATACATTGCTCCATAACTGTAGGGGTGCTAAACCTTAACTGTGTGTGTATGTGTGTACCACTAAGCATGCTGTGCAGCATCATATTATGTCCAATCCACTGTGGCCCTGCAGATGACTGGTCAACTGTTACAGTTACCATGATGCAAGTGAGACACAATTGTTCTGCTTTCATTGTCCCACTATACACATGGGTGTGATGACTGCAACTCAACCAATGTATTGTTCACATATTTCTGATAAAAGACAGTGGGATGGATCCATGTCCTTTATTTACACATGTTATCCATACACATGGCACCCATTTCACTCTTGGTTGTTGCTGTCTTATGTCTGTTCAACAATATGAGCAGTAATTGCCCATGTAATTCATGTAACATTGTGTTGTCATATGGTGACACTAGCAGAATAGTTTGTGTGTGGCATGTACTATCACATATTGTGCTATGTTGTAACACATTTGTATGAATGCTCTCCATGTGCATTTATCCTCCACATTATGAATAGACAGTCATTTTTCCATTACTATATAAACAGTTGATGCCATATTTAGCTTAATTCCTGCATGCATTGATTTTTATTCTAAATTATATTATAGCATGCACAATCATATTGGCGTATATGCCCTTATTTAGGTATTTAGCATACATGTATGATGATTTACATATATGTACATGTTTCTGCATGTAGTATGATCGAGACACACATAGCTTTCTACATTAGAACTGTATACATTCAGTTCTTCCATTGTAATGTGCAAGCTTGCCCTTTGCTAAGTGATACACATGGACATTGCTATATATATGTCATTAAGGGTGTTTGCTGCACATGTTCTACTACATTGTCATGACAGTATATATGTGCATGGGATAATGAATATTATGTTGTATACCTATGAATTTTACTCTTTACTTGTTGCACATTACTGTGTTTGTGTAATATATGCATGCATATGTTTAGAGCCATCAGCTATGCTGCCTATCCATGTCACGTATATTAGCCATTTACTTCAATGTAGCTTGGGTGGACTTCTACACCACTCTGTGTACATATGCATGTGCAATGTCTCCCTTTATATATAAATCTCCACCTTTATTATATTTCTGGATGGTGCTGTGGTGCAGCGGTAGCATTGTCACCTCCCAGTAAGAGGTTCTCCGGTTCGATTCTTGGCTGGGATGTCTTCCAAGTTGGACTTTTCCAGTAAACAAATGTTAAATAAATAAATAATTGTGTGCCTATTTCATTCACTTGCATTTCCCTATTGATGTGTGTGATCCCTGTTTCGTCTTTGTTAAATATGTTGGAAATAGACATAGCATACGTTTAACGTCCTCTACATTAGCATCATTGTTGTATAGTTTTACTGTTAAAATAATACCATGTGCAACAATTTTTCAGTGATGTACTTACAAGGCATATGCAGGCAAGGTCATTTTTCCTGTTGTACTTGCATTTGGAGTACTAAACAGGACTTTTTTACCTCATTCCTAGGCATAAGCTGCCATTCCTTGCCTAGCGTTATTCATACCTTAATTACTGATTATTACTTGTTGTCATCTCTGTGTGTATGTCTAGTGACTTTGCTTTCCAACTGAATTCTGTTTATCCAATACAGGTCACAAATATATGAGAACACAGCTGTGTTGCCTCTGACATGGCATATACCTTTCACATCTCTTTCACATCTGTAGTGCATTTTGCATTTATTTAGGTTGTGTACATGTAACTGCGTAATACACAGTCGCATGCTTGCTTTGCTACAGTATTTATTATTTATTTATTTATTTATTTGTTTGTTTATTGCATTTGTTAACCGGAAAAGTCCACTGGACCTAAAAAGAGCCCATTTTCAGTGGAGGCCCAGGGAGAAAAGCTCCACAAGGTTACATAGGAGTATACACAAAATTTACGAAAGTATTTAGCATTGACATAAGTACGTAGAACAATGAATGTTGATATTATTTGTACATCATGACAGGTAAAAGTAATATAACAAGGCATCATTTTTACATTCAGGATTAGTAAAGTGGTAGTCATAGTAGTACATCATGGCATCAAGATTACATTCATACATGTACATCCATGCATGTACATTCATACATGTACATTCATACATCATTCATGAATCTGTTTAGTACATGCTTATTCAGGTTACAGGAGAGAGGGAAATCAAGTTACTGAGCCAGAGATGGAATTAGTTGTTCTGGTAGGTGGGCTGCAGGAGCATAGCCAGTCAGAAGTGAGGTGTATTTTGAGTGACTTTTTGAAAGCTGCAGGAGTGCTGATAGTTCTGATATTGGTGGAATATTATTCCATAGGTTGGACACAGTATGGGAGTACAGCATCTTGCCAACTGATAGTCTGGGTCTGGTAACAGATAGTAATATTTTGCTTTCAGGCCTGAGTTGGCGTTTAGGATGGTACCGGTCTATTATGGAGGATAAGGAAGGGCAGGTATCTGATTGGTAGATTATTTTGTGAATTGTCATTAGTTGTATATAGTTAAGATGATGAGGGAATTCTAGCCAGTTGAGCTGATGCAAAGAGGAACAGTGGTGTGTGTGTTTTTTTGTGTTAGTGGCAAATTTAGCAACTTTGTTATAGCAGGAGTCAAGTTTTGTTTTTAATTGTGACTGTAAATTTGTAAGGATAGGGGCACCATATAGGAGAGTTGGGAGCAAGAAGGATGGAGCAAGGGCTATCCTAGCTGAGTTGTTGAGAAAGCAGTTTTGTCTATACAGGGCACCAAGCTTTTGGTGTTTTTTTTTAATATTACTGTAGATGTGAAGGTCAAATGTTAATTTATCGTCTATGAGGATACCTAATAGTTTGGTGCTTGGGACAGCATATATGGTAGCATTGTTTTGGGAGTGGATAGAGAGAGGGTGTTTGTCAATATGGCTGGATTTAGAGGGGGATAAAACTAGGAGTTTGGTTTTATTGGGGTTAAGGGCTAGGTGGTTTTGGGACATCCATGTTTCAGTAGAAGTAAAGGCTACTTGGGTAAGATGCTGCAGAACAGATGGAGATTTGGAATAGTAGAGGATGGTCAAATCATCATCATATTGGATGACAGTACTGTTGGGTAAGGAATTGTGAAAGTCATCAATGAATATGCTGAATAGCATGGGTCCGAGAATAGAACCTTGAGGGACACCTGTGTTAGTGCTCTTGAAAGGAGAGGAGGAGTGCTGCCATATGGTAGCCTGATGTCTATTGCTGAGGTAAACCATTTTAGGGCAGGGGGACCTAGGTTAAGGTTCGAGAGTTTAGTTAGTAGGAGGGAGTGGGAGATAGTATCAAATGCTTTAGACAAATCTAGAAAGAGAGCAGAGACTAAGAAGCCAGCATCATGGGCTCTATTTACTGTGTTTAAGAAGGAAATTAGGGCAGTGTTGGTGCTATGCTCAGGTCTAAAGCCATGATGAGTAGGAGAGAGCAGTTGGTGGCTTATTAAGTGGTTTATGAACTGGGTGTGTATGCATTTCTCCAAAATTTTGGAGATGGGGGAAAGTATGGCAATAGGACGGAAGTTGAGATATCTGAATTAGAGCCCCCTTTGTGGAGTGGAAGGACAAATGCTTTTTTCCAGATATTTGGTACACATGATTCTTGAATAGATCTATTTAGGAGGATACTTACAGGATAAGCTATGGAAGGGGCAGCTAGTTGTAGGTATTCTGAAGGCAGGTTATCAGGGGAGTTAGTACAGGGTTTTAGTTTATGGAGAATTTTTTTGATGGTAGATATAGGAATGGGTGATAGTGAGAAGGTAGGTAGAGGGGTGGAGCTGTTAGGTAATGAGGGTGTAGTTAGAGAGTTGGTGTTGATAGGTGGAAAGGAGGTGGTTAGTTTTGCAATAGCATCTATAAAGAAATTGTTAAAGAGTGAGGCTATATATCAGTGGGAATTATTTCAGGGTCAGGGCAGGGGTTGTTGTTTGTCCCTGGGTGGAGTAAGGAGTTTATAGCAGGCCAGACGGTTGTAGGGTTATGTCTGTGCTGATTTTGGATGTTTTGGATGCAGTCTTTCTTGTTTTTTTATGACTAGGTGTTTGGCTCGATTACTTAGTTGCCTATAATGTTAGAGGTTGGATTCAGTTTTATTTTTATTCCAGGTTTTCCAAGCTTTATCACTAGTGGCCATAATTTGTTTTGTGGACTTTGCTAGCCAGGTAGCATGTTTTGCTTTAATTCTCTTAAGCCTGAGTGGGGCTAAGCTGTTTAGCATTTTGAGAAATGTAGAGTTAAAGAATTATACTGCATCATTGAGAGGGAGAGTTTTTAATGAATTCCAGTTTGTGCTCTGAAGGGTATTGTTGAGGGTATCAGGGGAGAAGTGGGATAGGTCTCTGGTATAACGATATTGGTGTATGTGTGATGTAGAGGTGGGTTTCCGTATTATATATGCTGGTGAGTGGTCACTGATACAGTCTGGTAGTGTGCCAGAGGAGGAAATTTTGTCAGGATCACAAACTATGATCCAGTCCAAGATGGATCTATTTTTGTTTTTATTATTGTGTCTGGTTATATTTTAAATGAGCTGAGTGTGTTTGTGTAAGTTTACACCTGTAGAGGGGTTCTTAGTGATATCTAGCCAGTTGATGTTTATGTCACCTAGAATTACAGTTTCATTATTTATATTATTGGTTGTCCAGGCAAGAATTTCCTCCAAAATAGGAATGTTGTTGCCAGGGGGTATGTATAGGACTATGATGCAGAGGGATTTGTAGTTATTAAGTTTTAGTAGTGCGATTAGGAGTTCAGCATTGTAAAAGGTGGGTACTGGTTTTTAGTAAGGAATGACTGTGTAGGTGTTGAGGAAAAGTAGTGCAATCCCTCCACCTTTTTTGTGAAGTCTGTCACTTCTGAGGCAGGAGTGGTTGGGGGGTAGGAATTCAGAGTCCTTGATGCATGGTTTTAGCCATATTTCCGTGATGGCAGTAAAGTCAGGTTTGTATTGACTCAACCATGCATGCAGTTGCAGAATTTTATTTCTAACAGTCCCTAGTACTAATCTATAAAATACTGACAGGCATTGTTTTGGGGTTGGGAGGGTGACCTAATGGTTAAGGTGTTTGCCTTACAAACACAAGGTGCAGGGTTTGAGTCTCACAAGGGATAATTGGCTAAGCTTAAAATGGCTTGCAAGGGCAGTTAGCTTAGTACTAATCTATGAATCTATCTATGAACCTATAACACTTTGGGTGTTGATTGTGGTGAATTGAATAGATTTTGTAAGGTTAAGGGAGTTGTTTGTGGAGATAGCAGGGCCAGGGTTAGGATGTACATCACCAGATAGTGTAAGGTTCCAGTGGGTGGGGGGGTGCTTGTGGAAGATTTTTTGTTTGGCCTGTAGAATGTTCTTGAAAGACCCTTGTTAGTTTGGTTAAGATTATGTTTATAGGCTTGGTTGTAGGAGGGGTGATTTAGTGGGGAGAGGAATATAAGTTTCTTTTGTAAATTTAAGTCTGTGCTGTATAGAGATGGGCTGATTACTGAGTAGCTAGGGAGGGTGTGAATATGACTAGCTATTGTAGGGGAGCACAGGGGCAGTGGGATAGTCGTGTGAAGAGCAGATAGCTTTAAAAGTAAGGAGAGGTATAGAGAGAGTGTGATGAGGATCATGTTGGTTAGGAGAGGCATAGTTCTACAGTTAGTAGTAAGAGATACAGTGAGAAAATTCTGCAGAAAGATAGTATAGGGTTGTTACTGGTAGAGTAGAAGGTGAATGTAGAGACTTTAGTAAGATTTAATAGTAGTGGGTATGAGTGGTAATGGAAAATGTGTTTTGCTAGGTGAAGTGGTGTGGTTAATGGGAGGGAGTTGCTGGGAGTTAGGAGAGGGGAAGGGGTGGGTTATATTTTTGAAGTGTAGAGCTGTAGCAGAGGATGGTTGGTCTTGTGTGTGTGTGTGTGAGGTGGAGGTGTGTGGTTGGATATAGAAGTGATAGGAGGGGCAAGGCTAGATATAAATGTAATTGATTAGAGATGGGTGGGAATGGAGGTAGGGTAGGGGAGCGCAGAGAACCCAAGCACAGCGGGGGCAAACGGAGCAGGGCTATCCCAGCAGAAAAAGTGGTGCGAAGTTTGAAAAAAACAATCAGGTAAAGTAGTAGAATGCTAGAATGCAGGCAAGTACAATAGTACGCTTCGTTTTACTTTGTTTTGTGGTCAGCAGTTAGGTTTTCAGACTCTATGGCAACAATAGCTTTGGTGTTTAAAACACGACAGGCTGCAGGTAAGGAGCAGACATGCAGTAGGTAGAGACCGTCTTTACTAGTTGGGGAATTGTGCGATTGACAAGAGAGAGGATACAATGTGGAAATTTATTTTCTCAGGTATATGTGTTCTGAAGTTGTGCGCTTCAAGCACGCTACTTCTATGCTGCCATCTAGTGGCCTCACAAAGAAACTAAAGCTAGGTAAAGGCTAGGTGTAGGGCAGATGGTAGGGGAAAGGGAAGGAATAAAAAGAAATGGTACGGGGCTAAAAGTAAGTTGGGAAGGACTAAAAATAAATGCTACGGTGCTAAAAGCAAGTTGGGGACGAGGTCGCAAGTGTGCAAGCCACTAACAATGAGACACAAGTTCTAACTATGTAACAAGATACAAATATTTCTGTTTGGAATTGTGATTGTTTGTTTTCATTTTACAGGCATGGTTGGAGGTTGTAGTCTATCCTCCACTTGTCTTCTCCTGCATTTCCCTGGCTAGATTTGCTCATCCATGCTGTAATTTGGGTTGCAGTACTGGCAGAATTTATTGGATTCAATATCCATGCTGTACTGCAGTGACCATCTTTTTCATTACACCCACTATTACCAGAAGTCATACTGCTTCAGGTTTGACTGTGACAGAGTTCTCAACATCTCAGCACTACATAACACATCGGTGCATCCATATTTCTGCATTGCATCA